>NC_090765.1:58875702-58878202 GCF_036898095.1 Palaemon carinicauda | reverse complement strand
CCTTGTGAGCTAAGGATAAGGAGGTTTTGGGGGAGCCTATAGGTATATCTGGTGAATCGTCAGAAGCCCTTACCTGCCACCACCACCCACCCCCTGGTGCTAGCTTGGGTGGAGAGTGGGGCTGGGGGCTGATCATATGCATATATGGTCAGTCTCCTAGGGCATAGTCCTGCTTTATAGGGCTTTGTCACTGGCCCTTACCTCTAGCATTCATGAGCGACCTTTAAACCTTTAAGCCTTTAAACTGTACCTTTCGTTGAGACGGGTCCTTTTGTAAGTAAGACTGCTCAGCCATGGAAGAAGTTTGCGGTCTTCCATTGTTGCTCTTGTCCAAAAAACACACTTCCCCCGTCGACAATTACTCCCACTTTCCTTTCTCTCATCTCTGCCACTTTAAATCGGAACTCACTGCCACAGCTCACTGCCACTATTCTTCCTCTCAAACTGATGCCCCGCAAAGATGTTTAAAAGCATTTGGAATTCAACCAATCTGATTTCAAATGCTTTATCGAACACAACTCTTCAATATAAGGAAGCAATTCCGGGCATATCGTGCGAGCAAATATTCTTACTGGGACAAGGCTAGCTTCATCCAGCCAGATTGAACAACATGCCATTATCATTGAACAATATAAGACTGAAGTAATATCATTCAAGTTAAGATAAAATTTCATTCGTATCTGCATATTCAAGGAAAGAGAGAGAGAGAGAGAGAGAGAGAGAGAGAGAGAGAGAGAGAGATGATAAATTGCAGAGGTCCCCACCCCGTGTTTCCCAATAATGATGTGATATACATTTTGATATGAGGGCCGATCATACAACTGTCCTCTTTATCTTATTTCCTCAAATTGCAAACCACAATAATAAAAAACAAAGTACTTGATTCATTAATAGAATTTCACATCAAACGTGACCATACCGTTGTTTTTTTTCAACTCTGAAAATCGAACATGGGTTCAAGGTAGTGTGTGTGTGTGTGTGGTGTGCTTGTGTGTGTGTGTGTGTGTGGTGTGAGAGAGAGAGAGAGAGAGAGAGAGAGAGAGAGAGAGAGAGAGATGCTTTTCTGCTCAATAAGCGTAAGAAGCAGAGGCCTTGCAATTGTGGCACAGGGTCTGTTAATGGTACTTTGAAGAGCGAAGTCCTACAGACTGGTCTTCCGACTTGCCTTGGGAAGGACAAGCAAGTATTTACTTTGTTATTATTATTTTTACTACTAGCTAAGCTACAACCCCAGTTGGAAAAGCAGGATGCTATAAGCCCAAGGGGCTCCAATTGGGGGAAATAGTCTCTCTATATAATGTACTTTGCAAGGTAAAATATATCAGAGATGATTTACCTAGATCACTTAATTTCGATAATCATCCATAATGCAGTAAATATTCATGAAATCAACTTCAGAATAACGTTAAGTCTTCCTTCATTTTGAATAAAGAAAGCGAAGGATGTGAAAAATAAAATCTATGCAATTTTTAAGGAAGATTTAACCGAGCTCCTTAAATTTTATACTTAAATTTTACATTAACGTTTATCTCTGGAATTCGAAGAGGTGACATTTTTTATTTACCTGAAGTGACTTTCTTTATGAGATTTGAATACTTAAAATCATCTTAGCTTTGTCTACAACCTGATACATGAAAAATTTAACTGGGATACAAAACAAGACATCAGTATGAGAGAAATTATCCGGGCTAAAACCAACGAGTAATTATTAGCAAAAATTCGAAATGTAATTGGACATCTCAGAGCGAGAGAGAGAGAGAGAGAGAGAGAGAGAGAGAGAGAGAAAATGATGTTTTTGATGGCAGGATCAACCGGTGCTCTGACTTACTGAGTCCCCGTTTTCTTTACCTTGATATAATGTTAATTTGACGGATTACTAATCTCGTCTCTCCTCTCGACTGCAACAATCATTCAACAAACAATCAGGTAACCAAATATTATGCTTACATCAACATAAAGACAAAAAGGTCTTCAAGGAAAACCACCCATGTATTTCCTTCCTTGTCACGGAAGCTAACAAAGGACTACTCGGATGTGAGGTGAAATGAGGCCAGAGAGAGAGAGAGAGAGAGAGAGACCCATGAATGGTGGAAGAAAAAACCATGAGACAGAGAGAGAGAGAGAGAGAGAGAGAGAGAGAGAGAGACCCATGATTGGGAGAAAAAATCCCATTTAGGCTAATGCCGAGAGAGAGAGAGAGAGAGAGAGAGAGAGAGAGAGGGAGAGAGAGAGAGAGAGAGAGACCCATGATTGGGAGAAAAAAATCCAATTTAATGCCGAGAGAGAGAGAGAGAGAGAGAGAGAGAGAGAGAGACGAATGGTGTGATGGTAAATATATTATCGATCCCCAGTGTATAAATAGTTCTATTACTAAAGGGGCCGTGTCAATATAAAAACCACTGAAATGAAGATGTCTGTAGCTGGGGTTAAAACGATCCAGTTGTACAAGAATAAAATGAATAACAATCTTTATTGTAACTGATGATATATATAAAAAGCC
>NC_090765.1:58840702-58870702 GCF_036898095.1 Palaemon carinicauda | reverse complement strand
ATATACATATATATATATATATATATATATGTATATATATGTATGTATGTATATATATATATATATATATATGTATGTATATATATGTATGTATGTATATATATATATATATATATATATATATATATATATACATATATATATGTGTATATATATAAATGAGAGAGAGAGAGAGAGAGAGAGAGAGAGAGAGAGAGAGAGAGAATTAAAGTTGAAAAAAAAAATATTTAAAACTTAATTTTCCAAATTTTAACGTATTCGAAACTTGAAGCTTATCATTTCAAACTCAAAATCCTCATAATTTCCCGTTCCTTGTGAACACAAAACTCCAAATTCCAATTTTGTCAAATGCCTTGAAGCCTCCTGGAGTCTGTTTACCTTTTCATTTCAAGACTTTCACCAACTATAAAAAACTGAAAAAAAATCTTTATTCTCAGGATGCATGAAAGCACTATATGAAATTTCCCAAAACATCTTTTAAAACCTTAAAAAAAATAAAAAAGACAAAAGTTCATTCCGATACGAAAACTATTTTAATTTTCCTCTTTAAAACTTTCGAGGAATTTTTAACTGTGTATGTATTGCAACAATCCGTATACTGTGACTTATCAACCTATCGGTTACCAGGTTCACCTTATCAGTGGAATACCCCAAGATCGATTATAGGAAGGTAAACAGCTCTTTTAGGACACACCAAAATCAAAACTATTTCTTTTCTTCACTGGGCTATTTTTCCTAATTGGAGCCTTTGGGTTTATGGCATTCTGCTTCCCCAAGTAGGGTTGTAACTTAGCTAATGATGATATTCATATATAATAATAATAATAATAATAATATTAATAATAATAATAATAATTTTCCCCCAGTTATAAGACTGGCGTTTCGCAATTAACATGGCAGAGTGCGTTAAACAAGCAACTTCATACCATATAAAAAAATCTGTAAAACGATAACTATCCACTTTTAGAATTTCCACTTAGTAACGAATTCATTTATTCTATTTATATAAATTTTCCTGATTTTAAAATGTTGTCATTTCTCTAAAATTGAATAATCAAAATACATTAACGTCATACTTGTGTATAGCGCATAATTTCACATCTTATACTTCTTTAAAAAATTTGAACAGCTATTAACATTTGACTATAAAGATGTGTCTCTTAAGAAATAAATTGTGATTTTTGCTATAGCTTAATTTTGAGATCTTGAACATTACTTACTTACGTTTACTAGTCTATAGCATTTTTGTTTTATGATATTACCGAATTTTTAGTACTTTCCGGCGATCCCACGTCATGAAAATTTCCCCATCTTGCGTTTTGCCTCCCGAGTATTCCATCAAGTTTTAGCTTTCAGGGAGTAGGTCTTGTGTTTTCCTTCTCCATTCAGAGATATTTCCATCCCAAATTTTTCATTTCATCATCTTCCTTTCAATTTCAAATACTAAAAACCTGACGCATTACTTGCGCATCGTCACTTCGACTTCCACCTCAAAATTCTAATTTCATCTTCTTCCTTTTAGTTTCTAATACTTAACAACCGACCCCTAAATTGAGCATCGTCACTAAGGTAAACAACCCTTGTAATTTTCCATTGTAATCCAAATAACCCGGATCCCCCCCCCCCCACCCCTTTTTACTTCGCTGACTAATACCTAATGACGTCAAATGATCAAGCAAACTTCCTAGACTCGGATGATACAAAGGAGTAACTGGCTTCTCTTGTCGTCAACGGAGCTTTAAGGAAATGGCCGTATGCTGTAATGAATAAATAAGATTTGCCTTGAAATCTTAACAACGCAAACAGGAAGAATGTTCTTAAAACAAAGTAACATTCAACGGTATGTGTCATGTTTCATGTTGTGGTGCAATCCGTTAAAAAAAATTAAGTTTATCCATATTAAAGGCCATATCATTATTACCAGCTAAGCTATAACCTTAGCTGGAAAAAGAAGATGCTATAAGCCCAAGGGTTCCAACAGGGAAAATAGTTCAGTGAGGAAAGCAGACAAGGGAACAAAGAATAGTCTGCCTGAGTGTACCCTAAACTGAGAGAACTCTAACCCAAGACGGTGAAAGATCATGGTATATAGGCTACGGCACTACACAAGGATAGAGAACGCTGGCTTGATTTTGTAGTATCCTTCTTCTAGAAGAGCTGCTTACCCCAACGGGCGACTGGTGCCTTGGCCAACCTACTACTATTATTGCAGGAATTAAATATTTTCCCTCACCCATTTTCTGGAAATTAAAACTAAGGGAACTAGCAATTTCATGACAAACTTTAGTTTACCCTAAAATACTACCTTTTTGTAAAAGTAATATGCAAAATTCACAAAAGAAAAAAGGTGAAACACGTAATTAAAAAGGAGACAGTTCCATCTCCTAGAAAAAAAAAATAATGATTTTTATGTACACAATAGTTGTAATTAACTGATTGAAAAGAAAGGCACAAATTAAACTAAACACAATCCTCGTACTGAATGATAAACTTCATCGAACATATGGTTTGAAGGTGATTTATATATATATATATATATATATACATATAATATATATGATATATTATATATATATATATATATATATTATATATAAATATATAATATATCATATATATATATATATATATATGTATATATATATAATATGTATATATAATATATATATATATATATATATATAAATATATATATATATATATATATATGCATACATATATATATATATATATATATATATATATATCTTAAAGTATTCCATCGCAAAATTCACAAAAGATATCACCCATTTTATCAAACCTACTGAACAACGGAGTTTCGTCTAGAAACAGACATTATCAAACAAAATATGCATTAGAACTACTTCATAAACAATGGCTCAGCTAAACAAAAGCTTAATGACAGATTCACCGGAGCGGGAGAAAAAAAAAAAAAAAAAAAAAAAAAACACGGGAGCCTGTTCCATCCTGATCTATGGCAGAGCATGGCAACTTTAAGTGAAGAAATATAAAAAACGAAAAAAGAAGATTTTATTATTTAAGAAGTCAAGCCTGTCGCACTAATACAGACTGATTGTTCCTACAGAGAAAAAACTGGTGGACGAGGGTGAGGGACGTGGATTTCATTCTACATTATTTCCATTATTAGAGTACCAATGCCATAAAACTGACAATAATAAAAGGGTTAGATATGAGACTCGATATTATTATTATTATTATTATTATTATTATTATTATTACTTGCCAAGCTGCAACCTTAGTTTGAAAAGCAGGATGCTATAAGCCCAGGGGCCCCACAGTGAGGAAAGGAAACAAGGAAAAATAAAATATTTCAAGAACAGAAACATTAAAATTAATATTTCCTATATAAACTATAAAATCATTAACAAAACAAGAGGAAGAAAAATGTACTCTCAAGCAAGAGAACTCTAACTTAAGACAGTGGAAGACCGTAGTAGAGAGGCAGGCCCCGAACTGAATGTTGGAAATTCTAAATGCGAGTTTACCAGCCGTAAACAATCGTTTTAGCACAAGATATAGTACACCCCTACACAATACGCCAGGCATATAGCGATCATTTAAATCCTTATACAATTGCTAATTACATTTCCGGTTTAAAGCGGGATCTTAAAATCAATAAAACAGTGGGTATAATAAAAAAAATTACACTTAACGAACATATATCTCCTTGTAAAATATACATGGCATAAGCAAAATAAAAAGAAAGTTATCGAACTAAACCCTAGTGTAATTGAAGGAATCATTTTCCAAATGATGTAATTGAAGGAATCCTTTTCCAAATGATGTAATTGAAGGAATCATTCTCCAAACCAAAATCAGAATTGAAAATTGTCCAAAAGCAAAAAAAAAAAAAAAAAAAATCACAAACATAAAAATTTTGACGTAAATAAAAACAAATGGTAAGAAAATTATGACAGTCTGAATAATAGGGTAAGCTATTTTGTAAACTCTACGGTAATTGCACTGCGTGTTTAGCCTATACAACCCGTTTTCTCAGTCGGAATTTACTACAGAAAACGTATTTGCTCAAGTTGGAAAGGGGGGTAACAGTACAATTATTACATGTCATGTTATTCTTTTTAAACTCATTTCTTAAGTTCTCCTAAAATTTTACTAAATAAAAATTTTAATTCATAAAAATACATCAATGTGAAAATAAAAAGAATAGTCTTTAATGATAGAAATATACGAACATTTAAGATATTATAAGCATAATACCCCAGCTGCTCAAAATGTAATTTAAAACTAACAGCATATTAGAGTATTTTCTACATATTCGGGAACATAAATAACAAAATTCATGTAGATTAGAATAGCTAGTTGTATGTATCAATTTTCATTCGTAATTTAGCTAATGACTTTCTTTAGATTTTGCATATAGCTCTATATCACATGGGAATGAACAAATTTGTATTCTTTAAACATTTGGTGCTAAATTCTCTAAAATTATATATATCAAATCAAGAGTTCAAAATAAGACTGCATAAATAAATACTTGTGGGTTGGCGTTAATATGTAAGGTCGAATATATTTTAAAAAATGGAAAAATTGCTTACTTTAATGAAACCACTTACTTCCTTGTACCTTGCAACCAGTTTTAGTAACCCAGCTTTAAACTTATATCATAATATAGTTTCTTTAGAATCCGTAATCTAGACGAACTAAGATGCAATTTTGTAAGGGGTAGAATCGGCATGAACGATATTCTTTCAAAAATCCATTGGATCACTAACTCCATTGTAATGAAATCATTGTTCTTTTGAATGTACACCATCGAACTATACAAATATACCGCCTGTAACACCAATAAAAGTTGTGTGTATTTCATTATAACAATTCTCCAATTTTCACTGTTGGAGCCCTTGGGCTTATAGCATCTTGCTTTTCCAACTAGGGTTGTAGCTTGGCTGCTGCTACTACTACTACTACTACTACTACTACTACTACTACTACTAATAATAATAATAATAATGATAATGATAATAATAATAATAATAATCACATAATGCATACAATGATTTCTCTCCCTTTCTGGGTCACGTTTCTTTCTAAAAGCAATTTGTGATATTGTTAACCTACAAACTCATTTATATTTTTATTTGTTGACGACTCTCGTGTCTCGACGTAATATGACTCGCCGGAAAATTGTAGTTTTAAAATGAATTAAATCGTATAATCTAATATAATATAAACTTCAAAAGTTCAAACTTGCAGAAAATGTTTTTATGTTGACCAGACTGACATAAGTCTCTCTCTATACCTTATATATGAAAGATCTGTTTTAATGCTGTTACTGTTCTTAAATTATTTTATTTTCTTATTTCTTTTCTTACAGTTAATTTATTTCCTTATTCCCTTTCCTCACTGGGCTATTTTTCCTTGTTGGAGCCATTGGACTTATAGCATCCTGCTTTTTCAAATATATGGTTGTAGCTTGGCTAATAATGATACTACTACTACTACTACTACTACTACTACTACTACTACTACTACTAATAATAATAATAATAATAATAATATATCTGGGCATTAAGAAGCAAAGAAATCTATAACGGGAGAAAAATTCGAGCATGATCCTTTGTAAAATTTCAAGAAACGTGACTCATATTCTTTATCCTGATAGAAGTCACAATAAAGGACTCACTTTATCAGACGACTTAACATAGTCTACTCATGATGACATACCCAGCGGTTTAAGGGCAGCTCATGAATTGTAAATGGAAGGGACAGTGATATTGGCCTATAAAGCAGGACAATGCCTTAGAGACTGACCATATATACATATATTCAGCGGCTAAGCCCCTCTCCACCCAAGCTAGAAATCTGGGACCAAGGAGGGTCAAGCAATGTCTGCTGATGACTCACAAGATAGACGTATAGGCTCACCCGAACACCCTTTCCTTAGCTCAGAAGAAGGGTGAGGTTGCAGCAATTGTATAAAAAAACAGCTTGCTATACAATTGCATAAAAACACCGCTGACAATGCATAACATCCGAGATGACACTGCAATTGCATACCAACCCAGCTGACATTGCTATTGCATAACAACCCAGCTGATACTGCTATTGGATAACAACCCAGCTGACACTGCTATTATATAACAACCAAGCTGACATTGCAATTGCATTACCCAGCCAATATTGCAATTGAGCTAACATTGCAATTTATAAAACCCAGCTGACACTGTAACTGCAAGACACCCCGGCTGACAGTATAATTGCATATGTTTTCAGGTGACATTGCAATTGCATAACAACCCAGCTGGCTTTGCAATTGTATAACCCTGCCGACCTTGAAATTACTTAACCAAGAAGACATTGCTATTTTATAATCTAGCTAATGTTACAAATGAAAAACAGCCCAGCTGAAATTGAAACTGCACAGGTAGGTAGGTAGTAGGTTGGCCAGGGCAACAGTCGCCCATTGAGATACTACCGCTAGAGTGTTATGTGGTCCTTTGACTGGCCAGACAGTACTATATTGGATCCTTCTCTCTGGTTACGGTTCTTTCCCTTTACCTACACAGACAACGAATAGTCTGGCCTATTCTTTACATATTCTCCTCTGTCCTCATACACCTGACAACACTGAGATTACCAAACAATTCTTCTTCACCCAACGGGTTAACTACGGCAATTTAATTGTTCAGTGGCTACTCTCTTCTTGGTAATGGCAGAAGAGACTCTTTAGCTATGGTTAGCAGCTCTTCTAGGAGAAGGAAACTCCAAAATCAAACCATTGTTCTCTAGTCTTGGGTAGTGCTATAGCCTCTGTACTATGGTCTTCCACTGTCTTGGATGAGAGTTCTCTTGCTTGAGGGTACACTCGGGCACACTGTTCTATATAGTTTCTCTTCCTCTTGTTTTGTTTTAATTTTTATTGTTTATATAGGAAATATTTATTTTAATGTTACTATTCTAAAATTATTTATTTTTCCTTGTTTCCTTCCTCACTGGGCTATTTTCCCTGTTGGAGCCCCTGGGCTAATAGCATCCTGCTTTTCCAAATAGGGTTGTAGTTTAGCATTTAATAATAATTATAATAATAATAATAACAACAACTCAGCTGACAATACAATTGCATAACCCAGCTGACACTGCAACTGCATAACAAACGACCTCACATTGCAATAGCATAACCGACATGATATTGCAATTGCATAAACACCCACCTGACCAATTGCATAACAATCCAGCTGATATAACACTCGCATCGCCTCTGGTCCTCACAGTCTCCCATCTACGAAACAGTCTACCTTTGTGTGTCTCAAACCCCCCGATTCATAATTAAGCGTAGGCTCGACTAGCCCTTGGATATTCTAACAGGTGAATCATGATGCAATGTCATTGGGTCATGAAGCGACCCTAATACAAGGAGGCAATTATAATCCCATTCCAGTCAGATCTTACACTAATCAGTTCAGTTCAGTTCAGGCAGTGGCAATGGAATCGTTATACAGGTAATTTACATGTAATCTCCCTCAATAACAATCCACACAAACACACACATATATACACATATACACACACATAAATATATGTATGTATATATACATATACATATATATATACATATACATACACATACATATATATATACATATACATATACATACATATATATACATATACATACATATATATACATATACATACATATATATATATATATATATATATATATATATATATGTTCCTGCGTAATAATTTCTCTTAATACAACTTCATCTCTTTAAGATAGGGTGGCATCAGAAGAGTACTGCCTCTCGAGTTACCAACAAGTCTTTAGGGGTGAGACTGCTACCTTCACAGCCTTTCTTGAATCCAAGAAAATAATGGTACCTATTTAAAATTAGGCAAACTGCTAGGTGGTAAGAAGAGAATGATTCATGGACCTGCCGTATGTGAGTTAGGTGCTGAACCACTCAAGTAGAGTAGGTGTATTGTATGACTGCATATTAAAGATGTGAATAATAAAAACATTCAATTATGTACAAATAAATAAATATATACATAAATCCACAGGGTTGTTGTGGCCTGATTGGTAACGTCTCTGCCTGGTATTTGCCAGACGAGGGTTCGAGTCCCGTTCAGACACGTTAGTGCCTTTAGTGTTTGCAACCTCATCATCCTTGTTAGCTACGGTTGGGGGGGGGGGGTTAGGGGAGCCTATAGGTCTATCTCTTGAGTCATCAGCAGCCATTGCCTGGCCTTCCCTGGTCCTAGCTTGGGCGCGAATCATATAATATATGGTCATTCTCTAGGGCATTGTCCTGCATGATAGAGCAATGTCACTGTCTCTTGCCTCTGCCATTCATGAGCAACCTTAAAACCTTTGAACATATATATATACAATAGTAAAACTATATTAAAAAAAAAATAACTAGCACCAGAACAAAAGTGTAAACGGTATGATTAAATCAAAAGGAATAACTAAAAAGATGTAATTCATGAGAATATTTGCGAACCTGCGTTTATTGACGACGTACATTCAAGAAGATAAAGATTTAGCATCCAAAACAAGTCGAGAAAGTGTTCAGAATGCATCTCACGTCTCGTGAAAATCAGGCATCTTGTTTCAGGTTGATTACCTGAAACTTTCTTTTCCCAGCTTTAGCAACTTTTTAATACTTTATATTATAATACTATATATAATTCATAATAAATCAGTGACTAATTAATATTATAAAAGTGACTAAAATATATTCCTTATCAAGGTAAGAAATAAAACAAGAATGAAATCGAACACGTAATGACAAATTATCTGTATTATTAACGAAATACCCTGATTAATCTACACCAAATACACAGGGAAAATAACAAAACAACTTATTTACATAACCTAATACTCCAATGAAACGAAATTATAACGCAAAAAAACAACGTTAAAAAACACGGTACTAAATTCTCTCCAACGTAATACCAAAGGACTTATGACATATACTGTACCTATGATAAAACTAAAATAAGGTCAACCAATGGGACAGCATCAATCGATAATAATTTCCTGGCAGCAGGACACCAAACCCTAATCTGATCACTAACCAATTTCCTCGGGAGTTTCTCCCTGCATCGAATCTATCGACTCCCTGAGACCCGATCAGCGGATTATTCAATTTCGTGTCCTTGCTGCCCCGGGGAGTCACCCCAACAGCTTCATTTTACATTAAAGGTTTAAAGTTGACTCAAGAATGGTTAGGACAAGGGACAGGACAAAGCCCTGGATACATATGATAAGCGCCCAAGCTACCTCTCTTTCAGCTTGGACCAGGGAGAGACAGGCAATGGGTGCTGATGACTCAGCAGGAAGACCTATAGGCTCTCCCAAAACCATCCATTCCTACCTCACAAGGATAACGAGGTTGCAATCACCACTGGTAACTAGAGAAGAAATTTGGACAAGGGAGACCCAGGCAATGGCTGCCCTAGGCTCCCCCAAACCACCCACCCCTAGCTCACAAGGATGGTGAGCTTGCAGACACCATTGGAAACTATAAAGGAAATTTGGACCAGGGAGAGCCAGGCAATGGCTGCTGATTACTCGGCAAATAATTCTATATAAGACTACCCAAAACCACCCATCCCTATCTCACAAGGATGGCGAGGTTGCAGTCCCCCCTGGAAACTTTAGAGGAAATTTGAACCAGGGAGAGCCACGCAATGGCTGCTGATGACTCAGTAGATACCCCTAGGCTCCCCCAAACCACCCACACCCTCTCTCACAAGGATAGTGAGGTTGCAGACACTACTAGAAACTATCGAGGGAATTGGAAATAGTCGAATAACAGCATTCAGTGATTGTACCTTTCCTTTAACTGGCAAACTTTGGAATTCTTTCAGAACATTCGTTTTCTGACTCAACTTTCCTTCCTCTAAGTCTAAGGGTTATGTCAGTCAGTTCATTCTTCATCAAGCACCACCCTTTTATCATCTTAACCTGAAATCTAATGCAAGCAGTGACATCATGATTGTCTTTCAAATACAGTTACGTATTGCCTAGCTTTCGCCACAGGTTACATGGTTAAGCTGACCACTGCTTCAGCTACAGCCTGGAATTATTTCAGTTTTCTATGTTTGTTTCCTGCTGTAGCCTATTATTATTATTATTATTATTATAACCCAAGCTACAACCCTGGTTGGAAAAGCTGAATCCCGCACTAATCATAAATGCCACGATGTTATAGACTACTAAAGGCGCTTTGGTGGGATAGACCTTATAGCAGATATTAATTCTATCTCATCCTTAATCTAAATTTCCAATACCGAATCATAACCCAAAATAGAGTTTAAATTATTATGTCAAGAACGTATTGAATTTTCACAAAATAAAATTCTAATATTGATATAAAAATGTAATGAGACATTAAATTAAATGAAAATAAAAAAAAAGTCTTAAACTTTTCATAACTTTATGAATATTCATCAAAGCATACTATACAGCAACTAGAAATGCACAGAGTGAAGACCTCCGCCCCAGCAGCTTATTTCTCAACCTTTTGCTCGACCTTGACATTGACCTTTGACCTAGGACTTTTAGCATTGAATCACTTCTACGTCTCAACATAACAATTAATCCCCGAAAGTTTCACTACTCCATGAGTAAAATTGTAGTCAGGAAGTTGTTCACAAACAAACAAACAAATACTTAAACGGGGTGGAAAACATAACCTGCTCCCAACTTCGTTGGCGGAGATAATTACTTAGAATGACAAAATTCCCAAACAGATGTACCTAATAATTAAATGAATTTTTACCTAATTATACGCTGGCTGTATATTAAAAAACTGGCTAACTAATAAACCATACTACAGCAAAAAAAAATTATAAGTATTTATTCAAATAACCATTTAATACGTAAACTATTTCATCTCCAACTTCCAGTATGCAAACCACAAACTCTAAACACAATATGAATATTAAACTCGACGTTGAGATGACACGAGCCAAAAGTATATTTACTCCCCCTAACTTGAACGTGATGTTTGTTTTAAAGGATGCAACAGTCAACATGGACCAATGCCATTGGACTAATAGCATTTAAATCAGTTTTGAAATAACAAGCAAAGAACCTCTTAAAAATAGATAAATAAAAATGGGAATACAGATATTTGTATAACTATCATGAAAACTAAAATTGTCATTCAATTAAAATCAAGATAATAAATATTTCCAATAAGAACTTCGAAAAATTAAAAACAAAATAAAAATGGAATACAGATATTTGTATAACTATCATAAAAAGTAAAATTGTCATTCAATTAAAATCAAGATAAAAATATTTCCAATAAGAACTTAAAAAAATTAAAAACAAAACAAAAATGGAATACAGATATTTGCATAACTATCATAAAAACTAAAATTGTCATTCAATTAAAAGTAAGATAAAAAATATTTCCAATACGAACATAAAAAAATTAAAAACAAAACAAAAATGGAATACAGATATTTGTACAATTATCATAAAAAGTACAACTGTCATTCAATTAAAATCAAGATAAAAAATATTTCCAATAAAAATTTCGAAAAATTAAAAACAAAGCAAAAATGGAATACAGATATTTGTATAACTATCATAAAAACTAGAATTGTCATTCAATTAAAATCAAGATAAAAAATATTTCCAATAAAAATTTCGAAAAATTAAAAACAAAGCAAAAATGGAATACAGATATTTGTATAACTATCATAAAAACTAGAATTGTCATTCAATTAAAATCAAGATAATAAATATTTCCAATAAGAACTTCGAAAAATTAAAATCAAAACAAAAATGGAATACAGATATTTATCATAAAAACTAAAATTGTCATTCAATTAAAATCAAGATAAAAAATATTTCCAATAAGAACTTCGTAAAATTAAAAAAAAAAATGGAATACAGATATTTGTATAACTATCATAAAAACTAAAATTGTCATTCAATTAAAATCAAGATAATAAATATTTCCAATAAGAACTTCGTAAAATTAAAAACAAAACAAAAATGGAATACAGATATTTGTATAACTATCATAAAAACTAAAATTGTCATTCAATTAGAATCAAAATCAAAATATTTCCAATAACAATAAGGTATGGATGCAAAAAAAAACTTGGTACGAGATAATGGACGACTAGAAGTTGATAGTTGCCGATTGCTGAGGGATATACATTCTTTTTGTATCTGCACAAAAGGCAACAACAAAGCCTTTGTCAAGGATATTCCACAAGTCATGGTAGCAGAGTTAGAAATTTTGTGCAACAATGCTACAATAGATGGTACAGCTGTAAGGCATTGACATTCATTCCCTCTCTCTCTCTCTCTCTCTCCTCTCTCTCTCTCTCTCTCTCCTCTCTCTCTCTCTCTCTCTCTCTCTCTCTCTCTCTCTCTCTCTCTCTCTCTCTCTGCAAACAAAGAATGGCCAAAACATAGGTACTGTCATATAAATTTAAGAGAATGTAGTCGTGAAAGCTTATGCACTGCAACTGTGCATTCAATAAATTAAAATGAAATATACCGATATGAAAAATTCTTTTGGAAAGAATGCTATTAAAAATGATAATAATAATAATAATAATAATAATAATAATAATAATAATACTGAAAAACGTGACCTTAGGTATGGGAATAGTATTGAAATATAAATGTCACTTTCAAAAACGTTTTCCTGCGTTAACATGATCTTAATTATATATAAAAGTCATCTAAATCCCAGATACAAACTTTATGAAAAATTTAAAGAATTAAAAAATGAAAGTCTTCAAGGAAACAGTGTAATTACTGTTCAGTATGTCGCTTCATGTCCCTTTTTGCCCACTAAAAAGATCTTTACAAAGTAAAAAAATTAAACATCTTGAGAAATAGATGATGGAATTTATATATATATATATATATATATATATATATATATATATATATATATATATATATATATATATATATATACACACACATATACACACACACACACACACACACACACATATATATATATATATATATATATATATATATATATATGCACACACACATATATATAGATATATATATATATATATATATATATATATATATATATATATATATATATATATATATATATATATATACATATTACTTATCCGACATAAAACTGCCCGTGACAGATATTTAAATGTACAATCCACAGGAAACAGTTAGTAAAAGACCAGGTACCAAGCGCCTTCGTGTATTACGTCCACTTCTACAGGGTACCCAGAAAAAGTGTACGTAATACACGAAAGCGCTTGCTACCTGGTCTTTCACTAACTGTTTCCTGTGGATTTTACACATATTATATAGATATTTATATATATATATATATATATATATATATATATATATATATATATATATATATGTATATATATATGTATTTATATATATGTGTATATATATATATATATATATATATATATATATATATATATATATATACACATGCATATATATATACATATACACACACATATATATGCATATATATATATATATATATATATATATATACATATATATATATACATACATGCATAATATATATACATAAGTACTGTCAACCTACGCGCAATAAGAGGCACCACCATCATCCCTATTCATCTCCCCCTTAACATCGAGCATCCTACGCATCTGCATAAAACAAATCCTGCCAACAACACCAACATCTGCAGCATGATAATCATGTTCCCTCGGCTGGTATCGACAGGGAGACACAACAGGCTATGCTTGGACTCGGCTGACTGACTCCTGAAGGGGTCGCCTCCTTTAAAAAGACCTTTGCCATGAGAAAAACAATCTCCACCTTTAGGATTCGTCATCCGATTCATTTCGAACGTTGGGTACTTTCTTTAAGTTGGTTAATGTTCGTGCGATGGTAGAAACAAACGTTCGTACAGTGATGGAAACAAACGTTCGAATGATGATGGAAACAAACGTTCGTACAATGGTGTAAACAAATGTTCGAATAATGATGGAAACAAACGTTCCAATAATGATGGAAACGAGTATTCGAAAAATGAAGAAAATAAATATTAGAATAATGATGGAAACAAATATTCGCATAATAAAGGAAACAAACGTTCGTACAATGGTGTAAACAAATGTTCGAATGATGAAGGAAACAAACGTTCGAATAATGATGGAAATAAACGTTCAAATAATGGTGGAAACAAACGTAGCGAATAATGGAAATAAAAGTTCGAATAATAATAGAAATAAAAGTTCGAATAATAATGGAAACAAACGTTCGAACAATGAAATAAAGTTGTGGTGGTCTGTTGGTAACGTCCTTGCTTGTAAGTTCCTTTGATCGCTGCAACCTCACCATCGTTGTGAGCTAAGGATGGGGCGTCTATATGCTTACTTACAGAGTCATTAGCAGCCATTGTCTGGCCCTCCCTTGTCCTGGCGTGGGTGGTAATGGGGTATGGGGGCTGATCATAAGTATATATGGTCACACTCTCTGACATCGTACTGCTTGCTTGGACAATATCACTGTCCCTTGCCCTGCCATTCATGAGCGGTCTTTAAGCTACAAATGTTTGAACAATGGTTAAATAAATAATAATGCTTTAATTTTTTTTTTAAAGAATTAACTTTACTCTGTTTTTGAGGTGGAAAAAACATTAATTTCAGAATTACAACCTTTTTCGTCCTTTCATTATGAAAATCAGGTTGCTAAATTGCGCAGAATTCTGATTTGGGAAAAACAAAACCTTGTGCGAAATCTTACAAGATAAGAAACAAGCATTAAGAAAATGCCCGAAATTGCTCTCAATCTCCAAAGCCACAGAAAAGTTTGCATCTCTCAGCAAAAATGCAACACTTCTTTGCCTTTCTAAATATATAAGTCTTTCTTAGTTTTCAAGTCTTGGGAAAAAGAAATATTAACAATAATTAGAATTACTATGTTATACGGAGGGGTCAAAACGCCAAATCTCGACCCTAAGGGTGTTATACATTGTATATAAGTATCTTTATAATGCATTCAGTTTAAAAATACTATCTTCAACACAACCAATATAACATAAAAGATTAAAACAAAAAAAACCTTAAACGGCCATAGTTTTGCAGTTGCACAGAAGTTTATTCTTGTCGAATTTGGCAAAAATGTACGAATATGATAATTGAAAAACATTAATTTAATCAATTCTTTTATTCCCTGTACACATATTGACTTGCAAAGTTTATTTAGAATGAAACCGTAGATAAATCAAGAGTAAATTAGTTTACATTTTACAATACTATTCGCGCAAACTGGCGAGTTATCTGGACGTTGAGAAACCAAAAGAATTTAATTTCCATTAGAAAGTCAAAGCGGAACAGATTACTCGAAAATAGGTCTCTTCTACAAAGAGGCTCGAAAACATATGGAGCCAAGAACTTCATTCTAATATATTTTTTACTGAAACATGACCCCTCCTACCATCTCTTATACTTAGTGACTCAAAAATATTTGGAACCAGCAACTTCATCTTAAAATGTTTACCGAAACCACCACGACACCCACTCCCAAATTAATAACTTGAAAATCTCTCTTCTACATAAGAGACTCAAAAACATATAGGGCTAGGAACTCCTTCAAAAATGTTTCTCGAAACATCCCCCACATAGAATCTTTTACTTAAGATACTCAAAAACATGAGAAGCCAGCAACTTCCCCTTAAAATGTTTACCGAAATAGCCTTTTCCCCCTCCCCCCAACTGTTTCTTCTACTTAGAGACTCAAAAACATATGACGACAACTTCATCATATAATTCAGAGACAACTGTAAAATCTACAGGTGTCCCTTTTTGAACTACCTTCTTCAAGAGAGAGAGAGAGAGAAAAAAAAATTCTCATTTTGCAATATAAAATACATATAGTGTAAACAACAGACATCATAAAAAAATCCAAAAAATAATAAATAGTAAATTTGGGAAACTAAAGCAAAAGACTTACCCCAGAGGAGTCATTGCAAATAGGAAGTTTGAAGGAAAATGCGTTGCTCAGCAAATCTCCTTTCATCTTCAAATAATTGATTTTTCCAGATCACCTTCGTGGTAATTTCTCGCCTTTCAAGCTGAGATGCCAGTTAGACATACAGGTAAAGCAACAAGTTACGTGACTTGAGTGTTCTTTTCTTGTATTAAAGTAATATATTAAGTTATAATCACTTTCCACGTATTACAGGCTTAAATGTGCTTGAGAGTTTAAGCCTATATAATCCACGTTTAATGAAAGTCTTCGCAAGAATTGTGGTCAGACACTATTAGAATAAAGAATGAAATCAGACACCCATTAAAACTTCACAAACTCATAAAAAATGCGAGAAAGCTGTTTACTATCACTTCTCGAGTTTTTTTCATACAAATTTACTAAATACTTTGATAAAATAGTTCCATAAAATATAAATTTCGATATTGCTAACTTATGAAACGTCACTATAAAAATGTCAAACGAGAAAGTCCCAATACACTTATACAATAGTCTTCAAAATCATTAAGGGGATAATCTGTTTATAATAAGAAATCAAATCTGTAAGACCAACTAAAAATTAGCTCTAATAGAAAAAAAGTCACCGTAAATTAGATATGCACTATACTTAATGAAGCTCAACACAGACATCGTAAATCAAATATAATTTTAGGAAATCAAATTTAATTTACCAGAAATTTATAGAGCTGATATCACAAACTTAAATATAGTAAACAGTTACTGCATCTAACACAACACAGAATTCTGAAGTAGAAAAAAATTAAGAGGAATCCATTGAAATTTCATATTAATCTATAAAATACCACAAGGTCACAGTGAATTATATATTCACTACCCTAAATAATGCTCAACATTAACATAGTGAATCCAATATAAATTTAGGAAACACAGAAATTCACCAAAAACTTAAAAGAGCTAATGTCCCACACAGTTAACAGTTACTACAGCTCACATTACACAGAATTCTGAAGTAGAAAAGCCATCAAGGGGGAATCCACTTAAATTTCACAGATATCTATAAAACAACATCACAATGCAGTTCAGAGGTACTCCACCTAATGGACCTCAACACAAAATGCGGCTCCTTTCCAATCTTACTGCCACGTAACCCTTGAGTATCAGGATACCGGCGGCATATCCGTCAAACACAAGAAACGCCGCTGAATGCTAACAAGTCATTCAATTGCATATCAAACCATAGGCACGTAGACCACCCCAAAGGCGTACACTCTATTAGAATCTGCAAGAACCTACAGAGCATAAAGACACCGATTTGCCAGTTTTATGAAATCTATCAAAAGGTAAAAAGTGAAGGTGTCTAATTTTAGTCCCAGTTTCATAAGAATAGATCCTCACCAGAACGTGAACCAGGCAAGCATACCCCCATTGTGTTGTCCATCCACAGCAGTGGCCTCCCCAGTAAACAGTTTAAACTAGCTGTCCCGGCCAGGGACACTGCCGTCTCTATATTGAGAGGGCAGTGGCAGGGATCGATCTGCCGTCATGCTAATGCTAGGCAAACACGTTACCACTGTACTAGCCTTGAGGCTAATTTTCCAAACAGGACACCAGATCCTTTTACTTCACGTTCCCAGAAAACCCTTTTTAAACGTGATGCCCAGGCCAAGGAAGATATCAGTATATATTATGATCAAATACAGTCCATTTTATGAAGCCTCGTATATATGAATATATTGCTAAGAAATCAGTCAAATAGGTTTGTAGTAGACATGAAGTTAGATGAGATAAGTCTCTCTCGTATCTATAGGTGACTTTGCTTCTGAATCTGGGTGTGACCAAATTATAGATAGTCTAAACACAAGTCTTGTAATTGCTTGGATGTAGTATTCACAGAATCCTTTAGTGACATAACTTATTCCTCAGGTGTGACTTCTGATCGTGTTCTAGGTTACATAATCAGAGCTTAGCAGTCACTCCATAAACGTCATACAATTCCAAAATAAATACTGCATCTCAAGAAGAATTGAAAGGAATTCGAGTGATCTTCTATTTGATTTTAGTTGCTGAAGAAAGTTGCGTGTCTATTGTTCCTTTAAAATAAAGTTGCCATAATAATATTATACAGAAATTCAATGGCGTTCAAGAGAAAAATCATCATTCAGTGACGATTATATACACATTTATCAGGGAAGCGGGTGTTTCATAATATTTGTGTCTTTCACTCTCTAGAAAAAGACAATTATTTTGGCTAATGTATTTGACAGTCAGCACATTAAGGAGAAACTTATATCAGATTCTTGTTTTCTGAAGCTAAACTCGCTAGTATAGCAAAATGTTTTCCGTATACTAAGTAGTGGCAATCGATATAGATTAAGCCTAGAAAAAAAAAAACTATAAAAAATTTTCATTCATTTTATCCAAAAAAAGGCACATCAATAATCTCCTGAAACCATTTTTTGATGCGACCTGGGTATTGTTTTCTCATTAACAAATACGAACCAGTTGTGCGGGAGTATGTTGTGGCTTGGTGCTAGTACAATACATTTGACAGGTGACAATAATACCTTAAGGTTTGTATTGATTGACATATTTATGTTTAAACTGTTTTACTTGTATGCTGAATTGAATCTTGCAGCTTCTCCACTGATTATGTTATGTTTTCTCTTCAAGTATTCTATTCTGTAAAAACTTGCTATTAAATTCAACACCCTTTGGCTTGGTGTGTATTAATGAATGCATTATCATGACTAACACTTGACTATCTCTTTCTTACCACAACTCAAATTGGTCTCTTTAAAACATGCACGTTTTTGGGACGTGATAAAGATCAACAACACAGCTTTATACATGTCAGTAATATCTCCCTATAGCCTCAAAGCATAAATAAAATCCTCTGGGGAATATAAGGATCTATGAAGTGAATACCTGAAGATCTGGACAGTACTGTTTACAGCATGAACAACGATTTTGGCAGCCTTGGGCCACTAAAACCGAGTTTTGCCAATCAAGAGGCTATTTCTTTATGGAGTGAAGCTGGCTCCAACACAATACCCTTTACACGTTAAGTAGGTCACTACGTGGATCAGGTTCGGAGTTTATTAGGTTAGAGAATACGGTATGGTTAATAATCTGCGCATTTAGCGAGTCTTAGGACGAAGATGTTACATTCAAAAGACTAGGTTGTAATTTAGTAATATCCCCATCAAGTGGGCTCCATATTTGGGGTTGAGCGGTTTAGTAAACTAGATACAACCAGTTTAATGCAGCCTTGGTCAAGTTAAGTCTTTAACGTAGCAAGGTCCAACATGTTACTGAGGTAATCACATTCTAGGTTAGGTTTAGTTTTTAACGTAGCAAGGTCCAACATGTTACTGAGGTAATCGCATTCTAGGTTAGGTTTAGTTTTTAACGTAGCAAGGTCCAACACGTTACTGAGGTAATCGCATTCTAGGTTAGGTTTAGTTTTTAACGTAGCAAGGTCCAACATGTTACCGAGGTAATCACATTCTAGGTTAGGTTTAGTTTTTAACGTAGCAAGAATGTTACCGAGGTAATCATATCATAGAAGAGATTCAGATTTTAACGAAGCAAGGTCCAAGATGTTACTGAGGTAATCATATCATAGAAGAGATTCAGATTTTAACGTAGCAAGGTCCAAGATGTTACTGAGGTAATCACATCATAGAAGAGGTTCATATTGTAACGTAGCAAGGTCCAAGATGTTACTGAGGTAATCACATCATAGAAGAGGTTCAGATTTTAACGTAGCAAGGTCCAAGATGTTACCGAGGTAATCACACCTCACAGAAGAGGTTCATATTTTAACCTAGCAAGGTCCAAGATGTTACTGAGGTAATCACATCATAGAAGAGGTTCAGATTTTAACGTAGCAAGGTCCAAGATGTTACCGAGGTAATCACACCTCACAGAAGAGGTTCATATTTTAACCTAGCAAGGTCCAAGATGTTACTGAGGTAATCACATCATAGAAGAGCTTCAGATTTTAACGTAGCAAGGTCCAAGATGTTACCGAGGTAATCACATTCTAGGTTAGGTTGTTTTTAACGCAGCGATACCTAACATGTTACGAAGTTCAGCATATCCTAGGTTAGGTTCAGTTTGTAATGTAGCAAGGCCCAACATGTTACTAAGTTCATAGTATCCTAGGCTAGATTTTGTCAAGGATAAGGCACCCTCATCAACCTATCATGATTAATTCCTTTAGGCAAAGCGAGTGACCGGGACAATGAAGGGACACCAATTCAAACTGAAAACATCCAAGTGCTTTGCACTGCAGGAGAGAAACCCTACAGCAGTAGACTGAGGCAGACAATAGATAAGCTCTTGGATGGGGTTATAAATTCTTCAATGCACGCCCCAGAGGCGCAATAAAAATATCCTAGCACATAAAACAAATCATGCATACATCGCATTTATAGAAAATATATAAATTTGAAATATTTACATTCTTAAACTATGAAATAATTTCAATGGTAGTCATTTTTCCTCAAGGAAATCCCTCAGTCCTATTTCATTTCTCTTACCCTTTGAGAGGCTGAGCTAGGAAAGGAATTAGGTTGGCTATTCGCTTTCATATTGCACATTCTATTTGAAAGGAAGAAGCTCTATAATTACTTGCGTAAAATCTGCAATGGCATAAGATCATCGCATCCAACGCTAAATAGAAATCTAATCTGCTTAAATGACTATTCCTATCATAAAACAACATAGCCTTATCGGTGACAATTTATAGGTTTAAAGCTCACTCATAGGGTAGTGATAATGTCCTAAAGACAGGACAATGCCCTAGAGACTAACTATATATAGTCTTTTTATAGTTTATTTATGACATATTTGTTTTTGATGTTGTTGATAGTTTATTATATGGCATGTCTGTTTTGACGTTGTTTCTTATTTTAGAATGATTTATTGTTAATTTGTTCTCTTCATTTATTTATTTCCTTATTTCCTTTCCTCACTGGGCTATTTTTCCCTGTTGGAGCCCCTGGGCTTATAGCATCTTGCTTTTCCAACTAGGGTTGTAGCTTGGATAGTAATAATAATAATAATAATAATAATAATAATAATAATAATAATATGATCAGCGCCCAAGCACTCTCTAGGATCAGGGAGGGCCAAGCAATGGCTGCTAATGACTAAGCTGGTAGATCTACAGGCTCCCCAAAACACTCCATCCTGTGCTCACAAGGATGCTAAGGTTGCATGACTTAACTCCCGTCTAGCAGATCGCTAGCCAGGGACGTTTCCAATAGGCTACCACAAGTAAATTAATAATATCACTATTTTTCTAATGTTTATAAATCCAAATTATTAATCAAGTCATTCATATCAAGAGTGCGCTAGAATTAAAGTTTGAAAAGATATCGTAAAGGCTCTCTCTCTCTCTCTCTCTCTCTCTCTCTCTCTCTCTCTCTCTCTCTCTCTCTCTCTCTCTCTCTCTCTCTCTCTCTCTCCTCTCTCTCTCTCCATGATCATTACCAAGAAACGGAAACCAAAACACGTAATAGCAGTCGGAATGGTTATTTACATCGATACGGGGGTTATCAATTTCGAAACAGTCAAGGCTTGCATGTCATTCACCTCTATTAATATGTAGTCCACCTCTCATCTCTTACGTTCTTCAAGCTTCAGAGAATACCAAGGAAGATCTCAGTTTATGGGTCAGCATTCTTATCAACAAAAAGAATTCTTATATTAGTTGTATAGTTATTCTTGTTTTAACTTCTGCTGGTGAAATAAAGGTGTAATTTTGTTTATATGATTTTAGGTAGTCATTTTTCAACTGCAGCTGTTGATATATTTTTTTTTCATCTGCAGCTGTTCAAATAAAGTTGGTGTAATTTTGTTCATATGATTTTTGGTAGTCATTTTTGAACTGCAGCTGTTGAAATATCTTTTTTTTTATCTGCAGCGGTTCAAATAAAGTTGGTGTAATTTTGTTCATATGATTTTGGTAGTAATTTTTCCAACTGCAGCTGTTAAAATAACAATATTTTTATCTGCAGCTGATGAAATAAATAAAGTTGATGTAATTTTTCTCATAAGTAGTAATTTTTTAACTACAGCTGTATAAATAAAATTGGTTTAGTTTAGCCCAATTACTTCTAATCTGAGATCAAAAGCAAACTGTGTAAGTGGTAGACTAATATAAGCTAAAACTATATCTTTATTTTAGAATTTCAATTAAGATTCGTCAAGTCAATGAATACTAGCCCATTATTTCAAACCTCGACTCTTAGTAACAGGGCTGGCCTGTAATTATAATAAGATGGATGGATAGTCTTCTAGGACGTATTAAATATCCTAGTTAATTTCTCTTCCCCAAAAACACCCCCAACCTTTACCCACAACAGTCAAACAACAGTCAAGTGTCTAATTCACTACTCGAGCCAACAGAAGTATTCTGAATGATCAAGGCAACCGGGTGCATTTTCTTCAGGGATCGAACCCAATTACTCCACCTGTAAAAAGCGAGTTATTTCCGGCTCCTTCCCTACCTTTAAAGGCCACTCATGAATGGCAGAGGCAAGGAACAGTGACACTGCCCTAGCAAGCAGGACAATGCCCTAGAGTGACCATATTACATATGATCAGCGCCCAAGTCCCCTCTCCACCCAAGCTAGGACCAAGGAGGATCAGGGAATGGCTGCTGATGACTAGGCAAATAGACCTATAGGCTCCCCCAAACCCCACCCCATCCTTAGCTCACAAGGATGATAAGGTTGCAGCGGCCAAAGGAACTAAAGAATTTGAGCGGGACTCGAACCCCAATCTGGCAATCACCAAGCAAGGACGCTACCAGCAGGGGATCCACCTCAAGTTGTTCAGGTATGAACCGAGAGAGAGAGAGAGAGAGAGAGAGAGGAGAGAGAGAGAGGAGAGAGAGAGGAGAGGAGAGAGAGAGAGAGAGAGAGTCACCAAAAATCATTAATATCCTTCATCAATTATGCATTAAGAGAGAAGGCTGCTTTCTTATACGATAACACTGAAACCTTAAGGATTGATTTCACGCCAATAACCTTTAAATATGACAGGAGAAGTCATCAGCATCGCAGTACTAAAGATATCGAAATGAAAACATTCACATTCTCAAACATTATTAAAAAAATCAAGGTATAAATGCCAGAAGGAAAGAGAAGAGGGACATGCCAACACACACGCAACCATCTCTCCCCTTTAAGCATACCTTACCTTAACCCACCCTGTCTCAGCAACCCCTTGCAACACGCAACAGATTTCATGACCCCACAAATGGTACCTCTCATTAGCAGAATGCTTTGAACCATAGGCTATTCACTTTTAACACGTTTTACTTATAAATGGATATAAAGCACCAACATGGAATATATTACATCCACAGGACCTCAACTTACAAAATTATTTGGTTTTAAGAAGCTGTTTCCAAGTCGAATTGTTTGCAAGTCGAAATGTTTGCAAGTCGACATGTTTGTAAGTCGAATTGTTTGTTAGTAGATGTGTTTGTAAGTCGAAATGTTTGCAAGTCGAAATGTTTGTAAGTAGAATTGTTTGTTAGTCGAATTGTTTGTTAGTCGAATTGTTTGCAAGTCGAATGTTTGCAAATCGAAATGTTTGCAAGTCGAATGGTTTGCAAGTCGAAATGTTTGCAAGTCGACATGTTTGTAAGTCGAATTGTTTGCAAGTCGAATTGTTTGCAAGTCGAATTTGTTTGCAAGTCAAATTGTTTGCAAATACAAATGTTTGCAAATCGTCATGTTTGTAAGTCGAATTGTTTGTAAGTCGGGTTTATTTCGTTTTGACCTAGGGTAAGCCTACCTTGAATCCATTCCCTATGATTTCTAGCTGTGTCAATAAAACAGCAGAGTTACCTTTCACAGTAGGTTGGCCAGGGCACCAGCCACCCTTTAACATACTACCGCTAGAGACATGTTGGGTCCTATGACTGGCCAGATAGTACTACATTGAATCCCTCATTCTGGTTACGGCTCATTTTGTCTTTGCATACACATGCCCTGAATAGCCTGGCTATTATTCACACGAGGATCAAAGGGAGAGAGAGAGAGAGAGAGAGAGAGAGAGAGAGAGAGAGAGCTTAGGCCCCTTCAAAACGCTATCAAACCTTGAAGTGGAAAACGTAGGGAAAGCGTAAAATTAAACCAGTCGAGTCACCGGAAAACTGTTGCTTAAATGGGCCTTGAGGCACATTTGTCACCTGTTGAAGGTTGTGCAAAAAACAAAAAATAAATATAATAAGGAATTTCATCTTTTAAAGCAATGAATAGCCTATATAACCCAAAAAATTGAATCATACAATGTCCGGTTATTCCTTACCTAAGAGAGATTACCCGAGTGCCTTAAGTGGATATCATGGGGAGGGGTATATGGAGATGGTTTGGCAATGCTCTTCGCACTCCCCAAGAGAGATCAGTTCACCAAACTTTCAACTGGACTCCACAAGGCACTGGAAGAGTTGGAAGACTCAGGCCTACATGGCTGAGAACTATGACGCATGAAGTAGGAGGAGGTGAATGGAGAAGTATTGCTTTAAAAGCTCAAGATAGAGACTACTGGCGAAATTTAACCGAGGCCCTTTGCATCAATAGGCGTAGGAGGAGAAGATGATGATGAATGTGAATCAGCATATGAAATCTTTAGCAAAACAACTTTCGCGTTATCAATAGCTGATATAATCACCAGCACAGTTACATAAAGTTGCTAAAAACCAATAACAAAATGTATAAGAAAACTCGTTCTTTATCAAATGCTTTAATTTAACAAAGTAAAATAAGATATGGAAGATGACGCAATAATATATTCTTTTCATAAGATTTTATTCAGTCACCTTGGATTTTGATCGTTGACCAGAACTTGATTAACAAAGGTTAAAATTTTTATCTATTTTCTTAATTATCCAAAGGTCTTATTTTTAAGTTCCCAATTAAGGCATAAATAAAGCTGACATTACCGTTGAAATGAACTGAACATGGGTGAATAGCTGAAAAAAAAATTAACTTTCCAGTTTAAAAACCTCTATCTCATATCTCTAGCAATCTATATATCCGTTTAGACACACGCACGCACGCACTCACTCACTCACTCACTCACACACACACACACACACACATATATATATATATGTGTGTGTGTGTGTGTCTCAAAATGCAACATATAAATTTTTGGTGATATTATAAGGCATAAAGTAATGTACGTCAGTAATACTTATAAAATATAAATAAATATGAAATGTAATATTAGTAAACAAAGACAAACTATACACCCACCATCATAAAACAACCCCAAAAACTCAAAATAGGAACCATTTGAAATACAGGGTTCAATTAAACCTTATTGGAAAGAACCACCAAAACCGAAATATTAGCTATCTGAAATAAAAGGTTCCATGCAACCTCCTAGGAAACTACCTAAACCCAAAATAGGGACCATTCCAGATGCTACTTATCTCCAGTTGAATGCATCGAGGTAAAACTCTCAAAATAGGGATGGAAAAGGTGACCGGGGGTGATTTCGTTGTGTGGCTGGGTATTGATTCCTTAGCTGTTCCTTTTAACACAACTCTATTCCATAAAAACAATGAAAACTCATTTCCTAAAAAGTTCCTGTTACAGTATTTCCAAATGTGTGTATATCATATATATATATATATATATATAAATATATATATGTGTGAGTGTGATTTTATATATATAAATATATATATATATATATATATGCATATACATGTATACAAACAAATCATATATATATATATGTATATATATATATATATATATACACAGTAAATAGAAGCCATCCATATATATACACAAACATAAAACTATAATAAATATATATAAATGCGTGCAAATATATGTACGCATATATAATCAATATTAAATCGTTCCCCTTTCGCATAAACAAAACCAGAAAATAAATAAGCACAACAATTACTACAACGAAAAAAAGGCCAAATATTAAAACAACTTACAAAGACAAAAAAAAAAATTAAAACAACTATCACAGACAAAAATAGGCAAAATAATAAAACCATCATATCTCTATACCACTCAATACCCAACTGGATCATGATCCCATTCAAATATCAGATGTAGAAGCATTGGCACGCAAGTGTTCTATAAGGAGTGTCAAGTTTCCAAGGTCAAGTAAATTCTAACCTACTCACCTTAATAGGCTGCGAAGAAAGCCTTCAATGACAATCTGAAAAGAGAAAAATAAAGTGTTTTTTTAGGGAATGTAGACTCTTCTTAGTAGCTTCATATAACACTTGATATATTATGGTAGAGTTGCAAAAAATATTTCCTAATGTACAATATATGTGATATTATCTGGGATAGTTTTCATTGAAGTATATCTAATTTCCTCTCTCTCTCTCTCTCTCTCTCTCTCTCTCTCTCTCTCTCTCTATATATATACATATATATACATATATATACAATATATTTAAATAATATACATATATGTAATATATATATACAATATATAAATAATATATATTATATATATAATATAATATATAATAAAATACAAACTGTTTATGATATTAAGGAAAAAAAACAATAATAACAATAAAATAGTTCAATCAAACAACACCCAATCCATAACGTAAGACAGGGATTATTCAAAAACTTCCATCATGCAACCATGCAAATTTCGGCAGCGCAGCAAGATTCATGAATCAAGAAGATTAGGATCATGATTCACCGTCCAATGGACCTTCAGAAGTGACGACTCCTTTGCATGCCATCGGTTCAAGCCTTGGTTATTTTTACTCACATTCTGCCCAAGGTTATCTCAGAGGACATGAGGTGTAAATAAAAGAATTAACTATACTCTATGTTATGTATATCGGTTACAATTTTCTAGCCAGATAGATAGATAGATAGATAGATATTTTATTGACCAGAACATATACAGCTCATATTTACAATAATTATTTACTTCTGGTCCAAATAAAGGCAAAATACTACACTTGGTAATACAATACATTATATACACAAAGGTAAGAATAACAGGTTTTTAACGTATGCAAGACATTATTTTGTAAACATGTACCGATAATAAAACAAACGCTAGTAGTTATAAAAAAAATAACAACCAAATTTGGCATTTATATACAAAATCATACTCCAAAAAGCTGTTTTTTCCTTAATTCAGAAATATTCACAAATACTCGTAGAGGATTAAACTAATAATCTTACATAAGGACGATAACGTTAGAAGGGACAAAATGGTCCTAAACACGTTAGAAGAAATATGAGTCGGGAAAACAGAAGCAAAAAGAGCATTTACAGCTTGTAATACAGGCTAAGAGACAGCTACTGAATTGTGTTTTCAATTATAAAGTGAGAGAGAGAGAGAGAGAGAGAGAGAGAGAGAGAGAGAGCGCTACTGAATTATGTTTTCAGATTCTACAGTGGAGAGAGAGAGAGAGAGAGAGAGAGAGAGCTACTGAATTATGTTTTCAGATTCTACAGTGGGATGTAATAGGAGAGAGAGAGAGAGAGAGAGAGAGAGAGAGCGCTACTGAATTATGTTTTCAGATTCTACAGTGGAGAGAGAGAGAGAGAGAGAGAGAGAGAGAGAGAGAGAGCTACTGAATTATGTTTTCAGATTCTACAGTGGGATGTAATAGGAGAGAGAGAGAGAGAGAGAGAGAGAGAGAGCGCTACTGAATTATGTTTTCAGATTCTACAGTGGAGAGAGAGAGAGAGAGAGAGAGAGAGAGAGAGCTACTGAATTATGTTTTCAGATTCTACAGTGGGATGTAATAGGAGAGAGAGAGAGAGAGAGAGAGAGAGAGAGCGCTACTGAATTATGTTTTCAGATTCTACAGTGGAGAGAGAGAGAGAGAGAGAGAGAGAGAGAGAGCTACTGAATTATGTTTTCAGATTCTACAGTGGGATGTAATAGGAGAGAGAGAGAGAGAGAGAGAGAGAGAGAGAGAGCGCTACTGAATTATGTTTTCAGATTCTACAGTGGAGAGAGAGAGAGAGAGAGAGAGAGAGAGAGAGAGCTACTGAATTATGTTTTCAGATTCTACAGTGGGATGTAATAGGAGAGAGAGAGAGAGAGAGAGAGAGAGAGAGAGAGCGCTACTGAATTATGTTTTCAGATTCTACAGTGGAGAGAGAGAGAGAGAGAGAGAGAGAGAGAGAGAGCTACTGAATTATGTTTTCAGATTCTACAGTGGGATGTAATAGGAGAGAGAGAGAGAGAGAGAGAGAGAGAGAGAGAGAGCTACTGAATTATGTTTTCAGATTCTACAGAGAGAGAGAGAGAGAGAGAGAGAGAGAGAGAGCTACTGAATTATGTTTTCAGATTCTACAGAGAGAGAGAGAGAGAGAGAGAGAGAGAGAGCTACTGAATTGTTTTCAGATTCTACAGTGGAGAGAGAGAGAGAGAGAGAGAGAGAGAGAGAGAGAGCTACTGAATTATGTTTTCAGATTCTACAGTGGGATGTAATAGGAGAGAGAGAGAGAGAGAGAGAGAGAGAGAGCGCTACTGAATTATGTTTTCAGATTCTACAGTGGAGAGAGAGAGAGAGAGAGAGAGAGAGAGAGAGAGACAGAGAGAGAGAGAGAGAGAGAGCTACTGAATTATGTTTTCAGATTCCTACAGTGGGATGTAATGGAGAGAGAGAGAGAGAGAGAGAGAGAGAGAGAGCGAGCTACTGAATTATGTTTTCAGATTCTACAGTGGGATGTAATGGAGAGAGAGAGAGAGAGAGAGAGAGAGAGAGAGAGCGAGCTACTGAATTATGTTTTCAGATTCTACAGTGGGATGTAATGGGGGGAGAGAGAGAGAGAGAGAGAGAGAGAGAGAGAGAGAGAGACTTAATAGATTAACATGAAACCAATCAAAACTAATATAGATGATTGGTAAAAAATGCGTATTAAAAAAAAGTCCATTCAGTTCACAATTACTTTGCTATACTATACTGATATATGAATACATATCTCCTCTATTTATATCTGCTAAAATCGTGGTACATTTAAAATGTCAACATGAAAACCTCCTTTGAGAGAGTAGTGCGTATAGGCTACATATAAAAACATTATTCCTTATGAAATAAATCCATAAAAAATAATTAATAATGCAGAATACAGAGAGAATTATAACGATTAATCATCACTCTAGACAAGGATTTTCATCTTGTGAGTTCCAATATTTCTTAGCAAGTAATGATTCTTTCATCAGAACGAATAAAGGTCACTTCGATTCAACGACTTCTCGAGCCTTGTCGCTGGGATACAAATGTCAGTAACCGAGAAGAGTCAATCTTATACAATTGACACACAAAAGCCAGTGGAATCATAAAAATTGGATTTTAAATTTTTCCTGGTAAAGATTTTATAGTACTTGCAATCCAAGGTAGAGCTGCAATTGATAGTTTTAATAGTTAAGACCGTGATTATTTCATAGTGTTGTTTCGATGTGTAATAAACTTGTTTTTAACATAAAAATTAGATTTACAATTTTTTCTTTTATAGCTTTTATAGTGCTTGCAATCAAAAGTAGGGCTGAAATTGATAGCTCTAATAGTTTAGACGGTGATTATTGCATGACGTTTCGATGTCTAATAAACTTATTTTCGAAGTAAAAAATTAGATTTTAAATTTTTCCAGTAAAGATTTTTTAGTACTTGCAATCAAAGACAGAGTTGCACTTGCTAGCTTTAATAGTTCAGAACGTGATTATTTCATGGCGTTGTTTCGATGTGTAATAAACTGATGTTTTTAACGTAAAAAATTAGGTTTATAAATTTTCCTGGTAAAGATTTTATAGTACTTGCCATCCAAAGTAGAGCAGCAATTGATAGCTTTAACAGTTTAGACGGTGAATATTTCATGACGTTTCGATGTGTAATAAACTGTTATTTTTAATGAAGATTTTATAGTGCTTGCAGTCCAAGGTAAAACTGCACTTGATAAGACCGTGACAATTTCATGACGTTGTTCGATGTGTAACAAACTTTTTTTCATCGTAAAAAATTAGAATTACAATTTTTCCTCTTAATAGCTTTTAT
>NC_090765.1:58823202-58830702 GCF_036898095.1 Palaemon carinicauda | reverse complement strand
ATAATTTTTAAACTACATTAATTCCACAAAAAATAAGCTAAAAACCACTAATTAAAAGCACACTATAACTGTACGAGAGAGAGAGAGAGAGAGAGAGAGAGAGAGAGAGAGAGAGAAAGAGATATTTTCTGTTTTATTGTTCGTGGCATCACAAGATAATCAAATTTAAGTACTTAATTGGTTATAAAAAACAAGAATCGTGAACAGTTAGAATAATGAGTTGGCAAAGCTTATAACAAATCCTATTTTGCTATTATGGCAATTAAAACTAAAGGGAATGATTTGCGGATTACCTTACATCACGACAAGCTAGACTTTTATCATATTCATAATACAATTTTTATCAAAGCAAGAACTATCATGATGTTAAATGGTCACGTATGAACAGTAGAGGTGAGGGAATGTAGAATGAATAGAATAAAAATATTATTATTATTATTATTATTATTATTATTATTATTATCATTATTATTACTAGCTAAGCTAAACTAATTCCATATAGAGTCTAAGTCTACAGTATGAAAGGAAATCTATATCCATATAATGTAGCTATATCTTTCTTTAATCTCAATAAGCCTACCAGTGATAAAACCTCATTCAGATTTGTCATCGTCCAGCAGAGTAAGTTTACAAACAACACAGCTAGTCAGCGACATAAGTCTACGGGCTATATTCGCCACATTCAGCCCGTCACAAATGGGGCCTATAATAAATGTGCATAATGGAAATACACTACTTATGCCATAACTTGTGAGCGAGATACGAATTCTCGGCCATATCAGCTTTTTATTTTCTATACCATGGTTACAGTAATACACTATGACCTAATGGTATGGTTACAGTAATACACTATGACCTATATTCTACATTATGCCTCGTTTCAACTCGCAATATTTTGGCTACTGCCGTACTTGACCCGAAGACCTTCATTTAATTAAAGATCAAAGACTGCTTTGCATCAAAGTCTCTCTGGCGGAAGACCAAAGGCGAATTATTGTTATCACAAAGACAACATAAAATCTTATTTTTCTGCCTTCGTGAAAAGAAGACTAGGAGGTTTTTGGAGTGACTCCTATGAAAATCAATTAATTTTTCCCCTTGAGAGACTGTTTACAGACCATCTTAAAGAAAAAAAAATTACAACAGCCTTATGTATTTTCATGGTTACAGCTATGGCTGACATAGTGTAAGGTTTAAACTGTTCTCATACCAATTTCATTCGACCCATCTAGTATGTTTTACTTCACTGGATTCTGGATTACCCAAATTTGTAACCCATAATTTCAAACTTGCAGAAAATATTTTTATGCTGAACAGGCTAACATAAGTCTATTTGTAGTTTATATATAAAAAATCTATTATAATGTTACTGTTCTTAAAATATTTAATTTCAATTGTTCATAACTTCTCATATAGTTTATCTATTTCCTTATTACCTTTCCTGCTTTTCCAACTACGGTTGTAGTTTAGCTATTATTATTAATAACAATAATAATAATAATAATAATGGACTATGAATCAAGCAGCTAATTCAATCAGTGCTAATGTCAACAAAGAAATGGGATTTTCCCAGGTCTAGGGATGGAATTGGGCTTTACAGCTGTGATTTTAAACTACTAGTCAGCTGCAGGACAAAAGCCTCAGACGTGTCCTTATTCATAACTGGGGTTTAGCCATTTTAAGATTATCAGCCTTACAATAAATATATTTTCCCACCATGAACAGAAGATACTTAAAAAAAAAATCTACAATTGGCCTCGTATGCGAATAAGTGTTTATATTATTAATCATATCACGGTAAAACTTTACAAGTTCCCCAAGTATTGTAAAGCCCAAGAATAAAGCCTTACATTGCTTAACCAATTAAGATCAACCCCATTAGAAGTGGAGTGGTGACACGTCCCTAACCACGTGGAGTTCTGGAATACTAAGAGAGAAGCATCATAAAAGTTGTTAACCCAGATATAGAAGGATCATCACAGCACTTACGACTAAAGGGAAAATGAAGTCATAATTCTAGAGGTAACTAGCGAGAGCTCTCAGTAGAGTGCAGAACTCTAAGGCGACAGCTTATTTCTCGACCTTTTGCTCAACCTTGACCTTGACCTTTGTCCTTAACATGCATTATTTGGCATGGATTTTCATACACTCAAATATGAACCAAGTTTGAAGCCTATGTGACAACGATGTCCAACCTTAAGGCTGATTACGTGAATTGGACATTTTGCTTGACTGTGACCATGACCTTTGACCTTGACCTTACAAAATGTAACTATTTCCAGCTTTTAACAAAATAGTTAATCCCTGCAAGTTTCATTACTCTGTGAATAAAATTGTGGCCAGGAAGCTATTCACAAACAAAAACAGACAAGCATGACCTCCTTCCAACTTCGTAGGCGGAGGTAACAATATATAAGCTTCGAAGACTAAAGTTCTTTATGAAGCTCTTACAAATTTTAAGTTGAAATTTAATTTAAAATTTAAAAAAACTGATAATAGTCGATTAACACTAAATGATAAACTAATACAAGACAAAACAATATTACATTACGTCAATTCAAAAGTCTATCTCCTTTAAATAATCCTTCCTCGAGTCTTTTTATAGTTTATATATGACATATCTGTTTTTGACGTTGTTAATAGTTTATATAGGACATATCTGTTTTGAAGCTGTTACTGTTTTTAGAATGATAAATTGTTAATTTATTCTCATCATTTATTTATTTCCTTATCTCCTTTCCTCACTGGGCTATTTTTCCCTATTGGAGCCCTTGGGCTTGTAGCATCTTGCTTTTGCAACTAGGGTTGTAGCTTGGCTAGTAATAATAATAATAATAATAATAATAATAATAATAATAATAATAAAGATAAATGTTCTCCAAAAGCTTTATAGACCACGAAATTCGAAAGATTAACTATTATTATAATTAAAATTACACCAAAACAAAAAAAATGACCATAAGAAAAGCCAGGTTCATATAAATACTTTTCAACAAGGCCTTATTATGAAAAAATAATCATAATGATAATAATGAATAATAATAACGCCCTATAAATAAAATCACCTAAAAAGAAAGGAAAATGCAAAGATAAGCATTACAGTTAGATACTAGACACATAAAAATTGGCAACTCACGTACCTTACACTACACGAGTAAACTTATCTCACGAAGGAAACCATTAAAGAAATAAAGACGACCGGTCACGGAGTCAACTACGGACTATATCTCAAATTCAAACGGCCTTCTCTAACCTACTTCAGCGTCAGATAAACTATATCTCTCTCTCTCTCTCTCTCTCTCTCTCTCTCTCTCTCTCTCTCTCTCTCTCTCTATATATATATATATATATATATAATCATCATCATCAACCGTTAATAGTCCACTGCAGTATAAAGGCCTTAGACATGTCCATCCACTCACATTAATTTGTGGTATTTCTATCAGTTTATATATATATATATATATATATACTGTATATATATATATATATACTGTATATATATATATATATATACTGTATATATATATATATATACTGTATATATATATATATATATACTGTATATATATATATATATATATATATATATATATATATACAGTATATATATATATATATATACACAGTATATATATATATATATACTGTATATATATATATATACTGTATATATATATATATATATATACTGTATATATATATATATATATACTGTATATATATATATATATACTGTATATATATATATATATATATATATATATATATATATATATACATATATATATATATACATATATATATATACTGTATATATATATATATACTGTATATATATATATATATACTGTATATATATATATATATATATACTGTATATATATAAATATATATATAACCTGCTAATTGATGTTTATAATATATCACGGATATCATTGCATATCTCATCTTTTTTTTTATTACCAATGTCAAAAGTGTAAGATCACTGTACCCTTATTGTAACTGTATATGGCTTTTGCTAAAATAAAGATTATTATTATTATTATTATCATTATATACTAAAAATACCCTATAGATATTTCAGGGCACCACACTATAAGCCACGCGATCAACCGCATCCCTTAACCCCAATCCCCTCATGGCTTGATAGCGTAATTCAATTCCCTATGAAGACCACGTGCCGCGGATAAGGTTCGACAGAAAGACACACTTTTATGGTAAATTGAGACTGTCCAAAACTGGTGTGCGAGGGATGAAACCTGTGTAGTGTTCCCAAGAAGGAAAAAAAGAAGAAAATTCTTCATTTTTTCAGAGGGATATTGTGGGCAACCAAATGTCATCAAGTTGCATGACCTGCGAAACTTTATTTGTAAGTGACCTTATAGGAGATAAGTGGATGAGTTCACTTTCAGAGAGAGAGAGAGAGAGAGAGAGAGAGAGAGAGAGAGAGAGAGATAATATTTACTAGTGAAGTCCATTTCTCTGTGAAATATTGTAGGGTTCTAAATGTAATCAAGTCACATGACGTGCTAGATTTACTGAGAGAGAGAGAGAGAGAGAGAGAGAGAGAGAGAGAGAGAGAGGGAGAGAGAGAGAGAGATAATATTTACTAGTGAAGTCCATTTCTTTGTGAAATATTGTAGGGTTCTAAATGTAATCAAGTCACATGACGTGCTAGATTTACTGAGAGAGAGAGAGAGAGAGAGAGAGAGAGAGAGAGAGAGAGAGAGAGATAATATTTACTAATGAAGTCCATTTCTCTCTGAAATATTGTAGGGTTCTATAAATGTAATCAAGTCACATGACGTGCTAGATTTACTGAGAGAGAGAGAGAGAGAGAGAGAGAGAGAGAGAGAGAGATTAATTACAGGAGTTTATTTCTCTGGGGTATATTGTGTTGATATAAATGCAATCGAGACATGAAGCAAAAGACGTTCTTTGTAGAGGCCATAAGGAGAGAGAGAGAGAGAGAGAGAGAGAGAGAGAGAGAGAGAGAAGTTTATTTCTCTGAGGAATATTGTGTTAATATAAATGCAATCTAGATACATGAAGGACAAGGCTTTCTTTGTAAAGGCCATAAGGAGAGAGAGAGAGAGAGAGAGAGAGAGAGAGAGAGATTAATTACAGGAGTTTATTTTGTCTGAGCTGAGGTATATTGTGTTGATACAAATGCAATCGAGACATGAAGCACAAGACGTTCTTTTTTAAGACCATAAGGAGAGAGAGAGAGAGAGAGAGAGAGAGAGAGAGAGAGAGAGAATCACTGTCAATTCAATTAATCAATTGATATACAAACAACGCAAGATTAATATCATTGACTGAAAAGAAATCAAAGGGGTAAGTTTAATAATAATCTTAAAAGCTTCCAAGATTGACCTCAAAAATTAAAATTCTCCTCAAACTTTTTCTAATAAACTGCTAAACATACACCACTTTTTCATATCACGAAATACTTTATTTTGTGAGCTATTAAAGGCCTAGATTCATGTTGCAATTCCTTTTGAGTCTCCATCAAACATGAAACCAATCAAAAGAAGAAAATTGCAATGCAAATATAGTAAGATAAAAATACTTAATTGGATGAAACTCTAGCAATGATAAATTTATTTTCAGAAATCAAACGTTGCTGAAAACTTATTTTTTTGTCGCTTGCAAACGTCATAACATGTTGTGAAAACAACCAGAGCAACAGTAACAACTAATGCAACACAAACAACAACAACGTTGATAATAAATAGTTTATATATGAAGAATCTGTTTTGATGTTGTTACTGTTTTTTTTTTAAATATTTTATTTTAATTGTTCATTATTTGCCATATCATTTATTTTCTTATTTTCTTTCCTCACTGGGCAATTTTTCCCTGATGGAGCCCTTGGGCTTATAGCATCTTGCTTTTCCAGCTAGGGTTGTAGCTTAGCTAGTAGTAGTAACAACAACAACAACAATAATAATAATAATAATAATAATAATAATAATAATATTTTTTTTTTGCTCATCAACTTGGATGAAAAAACCTAAAGGAATAATAAATCGTGTTTTTTCCAAGAGAAACTCCCTTGTTCTCACGTTATCAAGACAAATATTCCGATTTTAATCATTATCAACCGATGGTTGGCACCTACAGAGAAAATTCTACATAACAATTACAATTATAAACCTAAGAAACAATATCACACTTAGAAAAGGGACTACAGATTCTCAAGGTAACGGAGAAAAACTAGAGGGGCACTAGTAGATCGCAGATCTCCAACACGGCAGCTTATTTTTCGACCTTGGCCTTTAACCTTAACATGTAGGGTACCGGTATTAATTGGCGTGGTTTTCATGCACTCACATGTGAACCAAGTTTGAAGAATCTATGATACAAATGTCCAAACTTATGGCTGATTACGTGAATTGGACATTTTCCTTGACCGTGACCTCGACCTTCCAAAATTTAATCATTTCCAGCTTTTAACAGTTAATCCCTGCAAGTTTCATTACTCTATGATGAAAATTGTAGCCAGGAAGCTGTTCACTAACACAAGCAAACACACACAAACAGGGGGTAAAACATAACCTCCTTTTAATTTCGTTGGCGGAGGTAAAAAAACGTTTCACACTAGTTGTAAACCACATACAAATTTTACGATTTTATCAGTTCAATCCCGATAAATTAATTGCAAAATCATGCAAACAAAAATATACGCATGTCTGTCAATCACTTAATCATCTGCTTAAAGAAGTTTACCTACTACAAACAACGAGGGTCAATCCAGAAGTAACCATTGCCTTTCATCTCGCTGGTTGTGAGACAGCTCATGGTCACAAGGTCTTGAGACCCCAATATCAAAGATCACATTATCTATTAGAAGGTCAAAGTGGCTAAACTAAACCAAATATAATGCATTATTAAATCAACCACCACTGGATATCATTATTCAGAAAAAATCTAAACTGTTTCAGTTTAGTTTGAATGGAATTATTATTATTATTATTATTATTATTATTATTATTATTATTATTATCATTAATAGACAAGCTACAACACTATTTGGAAAACCAAGGAGCTATGAGACCAAGGGCCGCAACAGGGATAATAGCCCAGTGAGGAAACGAAATAAGGAAACATAGAACAATGTCCGAGTGTACTCTAGAGCAAGAGGACTCTAACGTAAGACAGTGGAAGACCATGGTACAGAGGTTACGGCACTCCCAAAGACTGGATAATGGGGTATTATGTGTCACATATTTAAAATTTTCTGCAGTAAAAACACAAATTTAAATCTAAAATGTTCAAGTAAAGGAAATAATCATAAAATAATGCATGTTTTTCTATCTCAGTACTGTCCACTAAAATCATAGTCATTGGATATATAATTTATATACAGTATATATATATATATATATATATATAATTATAAAAAGACCCTTACGCGTGCACACACCCAAACACGAACATATATGTGTATATGTATAATGTATATACGTGTATGAATATATATATATATATATA
>NC_090765.1:58808202-58815702 GCF_036898095.1 Palaemon carinicauda | reverse complement strand
AAGTTTAACAGCAACGCGAAAGGAAACAGATAGAAGTATATAAAGCAAGCTATTGATGGAGCCAAAGAACACAACTAAGAATTGTAACCAATACCTACAGTGTAATGCGTGAGGTGCACTGACGTCACTCTATAACGACGTCAACCGCACGACATCTATAACACCACATCAGGTAGATCAATAGCACACACGTGGCCCACAATGTGTTCCATGTCGTGTTTTATGCCGATTATTTTCCATATGATTTACGCTAACCTCAATTCACTCAATTCACTCGCTCATTCACAAGTCGCTTCCAGGTTTCGTAGTAGCTACGACTTCATAGTTTATAAATGATTGAACTATTTTAACATTGTTACTGATATTAAAATATTTTCTTCATTACTTATATAGTTCTTTTATTTCCTTATTTGCTTTCCTCGCTGAACTATTCCCTATTGGAGCCATAAAAAGTTGTAGCATAGCTAATAATTAATAGCAATATTAATAATAGTTTTTTATCTTATGGTATATTCCTTAACTTCAAATTGATACATAAAATTATTGTATATTCTCATAGTCTTTTGTGTGCACCAAAATAATTTCGGAAAAAGATTTGAAAAGATATTTATTTTCTATCATTAATGGCAAATGTGATATATTCAGTAATTATGATGGTATTGAATTAATAATAATAATAATAATAATAATAATAATAATAATAAATAATATGAAGAAATCAACTTACGCCGGCCACATCAAATATCAAATCATTCTAAGCTAAAGCCATGGCCGATTTATACGGATACGAACAAATCGACATTCCAGTAAATACGCTTAGAACACCTTCACTGGTGATTCATCTCTCTCTCTCTCTCTCTCCTCTCTCTCTCTCTCTCTCTCTCTCTGAAAATAGAAACATCGATTCGATACGTGGTTTTCTTACGAGACAAAAATCATAAACTTCTTCCATTTCAGATTTTAGAAATTAAAGGGAATATAACATAAACGCACTATATTAATGATATACTCTTAACGTATACTTAGACATTCAAGAAGATAGATAATAATAAAATAAAAGTTCATATTAATGAAAGAGCATTTTTGACTGATTTATTTACATATACAATTAATTAAAAATAAAAAAAATATATAATCAATATCACCAGCGAAAACGTTCATGTTCTCAAACTCATCGATGTCTAAAAGGACCTTATCTTCCATTATGATAAAGAGCAAGCCTCTCTCTCTCTCTCTCTCTCTCTCTCTCTCTCTATATATATATATATATATATACATATATACATATAATTTAATATATATATATATATATATATATAATATACAATGTGATATATATGCATATATAAATAAATAAATTATACAGTTAATATATAAATATATATATATATATATATATATCGTCACACTCAGGGAGTAGCCATACCCTAGAGAAAGCTTTTGTAGTTAGAAAAGGGGGAAGAATATAAGTAGGTTGAATCTGTACGAGCGCGCGCGTATACTTATCTATCTAGATATTTATCCATCACATGACGGGTCACGTAAACTAACATTACATAACAAATATCATCCCCATCTAAAAAAAATGAACAGTAGACAGTAGCCTACTCTCTCTCTCTCTCTCTCTCTCTCTCTCTCTCTCTCTCTCTCCTCTTCAGGAACCTACAACGTCACCACTATCATAAAGCCATTGTTCTCTTTCCTTTGTGTTTTTCCTTCCCACTTCGGAGACCTTGAAGGTCTCCGTTTGAAAACCAGGAAAACATTGACGCAGCTACGCGCCTGAAGTGAAGAGACTGTGACTGGCCCGGGTTTAAGGACTGCCTAGGCGAGAGAGCACACGTCCAATGTAGGGTTTTATTGTTGTGGGTTTAGGCATACTGCTTTCAATTCATATGAATTGTATGTACGTATACAGTATATATGTATATATACAGTATATTTTTAGATATGCATACAGTATATATACAGTAAATATCTGTACAAATACACACACACACACACACACACACATATATATATATTAATGTATATATATTATTCATATACGCATACCCATATATATATATATATATAAATACACCGGTATATATATATACACATATACATACATATATATATATATATATAAATATATATATATATATATATATGAATACACCGGTGAATATACACACACACACACATATATATATATATATATATATGTATATATATATATATATATATAAATACACCGGTATATATATACACACACACATATATATATATATATACAGTATATATATATATATATATATACACCCGGTGTAAATAATATAAATAAATCGGTATATATATATATACAAATACAACGGTATATATATACATATATATATATATATATATATGCCATCTTCCCTTAAAGAAAGGACATTAAAATGTACATCTGGTTCTCACCAATTGCCTAAATAATAGCTACTAGCACGAAGTATATAGCTAGTGAACAACCAAAGATAAAAAAATCCTTACTATGGGTTTGTCCCCTAAGTATGTCAGCCTACTATGAATTGAACCCAGAAAAGTGCTAAACACTTACTAACTAGTACGTTTTTTCTCTCCCAAACTTTTCCCTTAAAAGTAGTAATTTTTTACAGAATGGCTTGGGCACTAAGTACCCTTAATGGATCCCACCTAACTCTTCTTTGAACTGAGAATAAAAGAACCAATCTTATCAAAGCACTTTTAGAGTTAATGTATCATATGAGTCATATAATTATGTTTGTAATTTCATAAATGGGATATATGTTACCCAGCGAAAAACCAGAGCACTGGCTGAACATCATTTCTTTTTATCAGACTAAATAATTCTTTCTTTTCTATCCCTCTTCATTGATACAGTAACTGGCTCTGTGACCTGACTGGTAACTTATCTGCCTGGTGTTTGCCAGTTGGGGGTTCGAGTCCCGCTTAGACTCGTTAATGCTATTGGTGTCTGCAACCTTACCATTCTTGTGAGCTAAAGTTGGGGGGGGGGTGTTTGGGGGAGCCTATAGGTCCATCTGATGAGTCATCAGCAGCCACTGCCTGGCCCTCCCTGGTCCTAGCTTGGGTGGAGAGGAGGCTTGGGCACTGATCATATAATATATGGTCAGTCTCTAGGGCATTGTCCTGATTGCTGGGGCAATGTCACTGTCCCTCGCCTTTGCCATTCATAAGCACCCTTTAAACCTTTAAAAGAGCAATTTTCAACCTCGGCACAATCGTGACTCTCCAACCAACTTCGTAAAATCGACCGTGACTGAAATTTTATCCTAAATAAGTATTGAGTTGAAAGCTCAAGATAGAGACGACTGCGAAATCTTACCGAGGCCCTTTGCCTCAATAGGCGTAGGAGATGATGATGATGAAAAAGATGAATATGTTTTACGAGAAAAAGACATGACGAAAAAAAAAATAGTAATAGACTAAATGCAATCGATCCACGCTAATATTACTTCAATAAAATTCTATAAAAATTATCAACGTCCATTCCCTAATATAAAAAATCGCCAATATTCAAAATTATATGGTAAAGAACAACAAGAAATGCTGATCAGAGATTGCAAACCTCTACGATTATGATTATTCTGTACGTTATTAGTTGCTTCCCCTTTCTCTACCTGGAAACCATAAAATCTTTCCTTGGCTTTATTCAGTATGAAGAAATACCAGGGATAGTAGGAATTGGTTTGGTAAACTAACCTTCTATGTACTAAGACATTAATATTCGTAGTACCGTTGGTATAGCTTTTTATTTATATTTAATTGCAAAAGTATTAACTTCAATCAAGTCTTTTAGCTTTCTTTTTCTTCACTATACTGTAATATATAATTTATGGTTATCTGTGTGTAAACTGACGTGAATTATACACACACAGACAAAAAAAAATTATACACATACATAGACATTATATATATATACATATACATGTATATATACATACAAATATATGTATTCATATATACACATACTAATATTATATAGCCATATATCAGTCAAGTATGACAATGATAATGAAATATGATCAATGAACAACGATCAAGGAATATTTCTATTCAAGATATTTTACACACTGATTCAAAGCATTAATCGTACATTTATTGAAGTCTTACCCTTTGCTCAATAACATCGTCGAACATTAATGGGACATATAAACACAATGTCAGCTTTATTTGATTATTTTTGCCCTCAATATCTAATTGATCTCTTAACATCACCTAACTTTAAGTTGTTTTTTTTTTTTCCTCGCTCATGATTATTCAACATAACATTGGGTTGCTCATTCATCTCTAACGTGTAAGTTGGTAACTATTTCTTTTGGAAATAAGAAACTTGTTAAGAGAAAGAGAGAGAGAGAGAGAGAGAGAGAGAGAGAGAGAGTTTTAAACTTTTCCCTCAGGACTGTTTCAGATAATAATATCGGGCTGCTCCATATTCCATCTCTCGCCTAAAAGCCGGTAACTATTTAATTTGGAACTAAGAAACTTATTAAAACAGAGAGAGAGAGAGAGAGAGAGAGAGAGAGAGAGAGAGAAAGAGAGAGAGAACCAACTCGGCCTTCAAACTCAAGTGATTTCCTAATATCCGTCCACTTTCTTCCACTTTTCAAAGACATCCCCACAAGACAAAAGCTACACGTGGAGAAGTAGACAAATTAATAGAAATCTTTAAGTTTAGTTGAAGGAGTTTCAGCTTTTCAAAAATATTTCATTATTGCTTTAGGTTTAATATACATTGAGTTGAAGGTGAGAGAGTATCTATAAAGGATGAATGAATTCGGGTAAAATTATTTAGAAATTAGATGCATTACCTTAATCTGTTTTGCTTTTAATCCTAAAAGTTAATAGTATTTTCGTTGACAATGACCATAGCTTTAGTGATAATCAACATAAGCAATGTTAATTACCGCAAGGGCTATTATATTCGACATAATTGCTATAACTTTGAACAAATTTACCCATAAAACACCTACTCGGTATACTGTATCCAAATCAGAGTGGTTGATTAATGTTGAGCACAAAAAGTCAAAGTTTATTTAAAGAAAAGTAACTGATAAAGAATCTTTTAAGGACATTTATAAAATTTGATTTAGTAGTATTACACACTTGAATAAAACCTGCCAAATATATACTCTAAGCAAATATCCTATTGGTACAGCATGTGGAGAGAGAGAGAGAGAGAGAGAGAGAGAGAGAGAGATTAAAAATATCTGCTTTATGAATCAGGAATAATTTTCGAGAGAGAGAGAGAGAGAGAGAGAGAGAGAGAGAGAGCGCTTGCAAAGAAACATCATTTTGCAACGATATACTTCGTAAGAATATTTATGACAGGAAAGCTACTTTCGTAATAAAGGTCAAATATAGTTGCCTGAAAAATACTCTAGTGGCAGATAAAGTGCACGAGACTAGTAACCTTGCTCTAGAGGACACAATTGATAAAGTGTATATGTATGTGCATGTATACAGTATATGCATATATACACATTATTTTGTACCCTTCACAATGGACCTCCAGTTTACGAAGGCGCATCCAATTCGGGTGTTAATGGCACGTGCCTTTAAAACTATTTTTCTATCATTCCACTCCGTGTATGATATATATATATATATATATATATATGTATATGTATATATATTAAAGCATATACATATATAAATGTGTGTGTACTGTATATATACTGACATAGAAAGACCAAAAACATGCGCGAGTCGAAAGACAATTCTGAGACTTTTTTCCTGCAGTAGACTTGCAACGGCTGATAATACATGTGTGTGTATATATATATATATATATATATACATCCTACACAAAAACAGGTGAAAATATAGAGAAATCATTGCGATAGAAAAACAGTCCGATCTCATACAATATAAAAGGTTATAAACGTCAGAAATGATTGATTACAAGTCATCTAAAGTCATAAAACATCTGAAAAATAAGTCTACGTATAAACAAGAAACACACAAAGGAATGGTAGTCACCAAAATATTTCTAAAGGAACTTCCCATTTAGACCTGAAATAGTATGCGAGTACATCAACCGGAAACCCATTGTCAGTGACACAATGCTCCCATACATAATTTAAATCTGCGATGGAATTGATGTGTAGGCTTACGCAACTTGGCGTTGCAAGGCTTAAGGTCGCTGGTGTTGGAAGTAGAATTTTGGATGTTTAAGATTTGGATTATGAAGGAGAAAAATCTGTATAAGATTTAATAAAAATCATTTAATATTTGTATACATAACCAGAAAATCTATATAAAATGTAAGGATAATCTTTCAATCTTGGTATATAAGAGGAAAATCTATATAAAATGAGTAAAATCATTTAATCTATGTTTAGAAAAGAGGAAATCTACATAGAATTCAACTAAAATCATTTAATTTTGTACCGGTACACAAAAAGAGGAAAATCTTTAAAAAATCTAAAGAAAATCATTTAATCTTGGTGTATAAGAGGAAAATCGATACAAAATTTCAGGAAAATCAATTGATCACTGTCTATAAAAGAGGAAAACCTATATAAAATCCAAGGAAAATTACCAAATATTTGTATACAAAAGAGAAAATATAATAAAAAATTAAGGAAAATCATTCAATCTTTTTAATGAAAGACGAATATCTATATAGAATAAAGGAAAACCAATAGATCTTAGCATGCTTTGATATTAACCCTTAATTTCATATCTCTCTCTCTCTCTCTCTCTCTCTCTCTCTCTCTCTATATATATATATATATATATAAATATAAATATATAAACTTATATAAATTATATATATACATATATATATATACATGTATATATATATATATATATACACATATATATGCATATACAGTATATATACATATATATTTATATATATGTATATATATGTATTAATATATATATGAGAGAGAGAGAGAGAGAGAGAGAGAGAGAGAGAGAGCTAGCTTCAATATAAGATACTCTATGAAGGAGACTATAAGGCTGACAAAGGATTAAGGTGTTTCAACCACTAAGGAGGTAACGTCAAACTCCAATTGGAGGCAAAGTCGAACTCAATCTGAAGACGTGGGGCTGCAATTCGTCAATGTCAACTGACTGATTAAATGGAGTGAAGGCATGTCAACTTTGACAGCCATTCGTGGATGAGAATAATGAGAAAAGTTTGTGGTCAGGATTACGATGAATTTAAAACAAAATATATGAAAAACAATGACGGATATTATCATCAAATAGACTGATACACATACACATGCGCTCTCTCTCTCTCTCTCTCTCTCTCTCTCTCTCTGTGTATATATATATATATATATATAGATAGATAGATAGATATATACATATATATCTATACATATATATATACACATACTGTATATACCTATTTATATATACATATACATACATTATATATATATTATATATATATATATATTCAAATCAAGAATAGTGAATTTGATAGACCGCAAGTTTCTATCCAACAAATCAAATAAG
>NC_090765.1:58793202-58803202 GCF_036898095.1 Palaemon carinicauda | reverse complement strand
CAAATTAATGACCTGACTATGAAACCAATTCCAATTCGAATTACCAAAGAGTTTCAGTAGAAATCGTATAAAATAACTATCAAATTAATGACCTAACTATTAAACCAATTCCAATTCGAATTACCAAAGAGTTTCAGTGGAAATCGTATAAAATAACTATCAAATTAATGACCTGACTATGAAACCAATTCCAATTCGAATTACCAAAGAGTTTCAGTAGAAATCGTATAAAATAACTATCAAATTAATGACCTAACTATTAAACCAATTCCAATTCGAATTACCAAAGAGTTTCAGTAGAAATCGTATAAAATAACTATCAAATTAATGACCTGACTATGAAACCAATTCCAATTCGAATTACCAAAGAGTTTCAGTAGAAATCGTATAAAATAACTATCAAATTAATGACCTAACTATTAAACCAATTCCAATTCGAATTGCCAGAGTTTCAGTAGAAATCGTATAAAATAACTATCAAAATAAATGACCTGACTATTAAACCAATTCCAATTCGCATTGCCAAAGAGTTTCAGTAGAAATCGTATAAAATAACTATCAAAATAAATGACCTGACTATTAAACCAATTCCAATTCGAATTACCAAAGAGTTTCAGTGGAGATCGTATAAAATAACTATCAAATTAATGACCTAACTATTAAACCAATTCCAATTCAAAGATTTTCAGTAGAAATCGTATAAAATAACTATCAAATTAATGACCTGACTATTAAACCAATTCCAATTCGCATTGCCAAAGAGTTTCAGTAGAAATCGTATAAAATAACTATCAAAATAAATGACCTGACTATTAAACCAATTCCAATTCGCATTGCCAAAGAGTTTCAGTAGAAATCGTATAAAATAACTATCAAAATAAATGACCTGACTATTAAACAATTCCAATTCGCATTGCCAAAGAGTTTCAGTAGAAATCGTATAAAATAACTATCAAAATAAATGACCTGACTATTAAACCAATTCCAATTCGCATTGCCAAAGAGTTTCAGTAGAAATCGTATAAAATAACTATCAAAATAAATGACCTGACTATTAAACCAATTCCAATTCGCATTGCCAAAGAGTTTCAGTAGAAATCGTATAAAATAACTATCAAAATAAATGACCTGACTATTAAACCAATTCCAATTCGCATTGCCAAAGAGTTTCAGTAGAAATCGTATAAAATAACTATCAAAATAAATGACCTGACTATTAAACCAATTCCAATTCGCATTGCCAAAGAGTTTCAGTAGAAATCGTATAAAATAACTATCAAAATAAATGACCTGACTATTAAACCAATTCCAATTCGAATTGCCAGAGTTTCAGTAGAAATCGTATAAAATAACTATCAAAATAAATGACCTGACTATTAAACCAATTCCAATTCGCATTGCCAAAGAGTTTCAGTAGAAATCGTATAAAATAACTATCAAATTAATGACCTGACTATTAAACCAATTCCAATTCGAATTGCCAGAGAGTTTCAGTAGAAATCGTATAAAATAACTATCAAATTAATGACCTGACTATTAAACCAATTCCAATTCGAATTTCCAAAGAATTTCAGTAGAAAGCGTATAAAATAACTATCAAATTAATGACCTGACTATTAAACCAATTCAATTCGAATTGCCAAGAGTTTCAGTAGAAATCTTATAAAATAACTATCAAATTAATGACCAGCCTATTAAACCAATCCCAATTCGAATTGCCAAAGTTTCAGTAGAAATCTTATAAAATAACTATCAAATTAATGACCAGCCTATTAAACCAATCCCAATTCGAATTGCCAAAGTTTCAGTAGAAATCTTATAAATAACTATCAAATTAATGACCAGCCTATTAAACCAATCCCAATTCGAATTGCCAAAGTTTCAGTAGAAATCTTATAAAATAACTATCAAATTAATGACCAGATTATTAAACCAATCCCAATTCGAATTTCCAAAGAATTTCAGTAGAAATCGTATAAAATAACTATCATATCAGTGACTTTACAAACCCTCTGAACGGAACGTGACAATTGCATTTTTTTTCTTTTTTTCAAGTAACACATGGCTGAGGGCAGGTCCGAGAGAGGAATCTTCTCTGATATCAGCTGTTTGTTCAGCTGGGTGATTCCGTTACCTAAAGTTTATAAGTGTTCTTCCGTAATTAAAAGTTTATATAAGTATTCTTCAGAAATTAAAGTTTGTAAGTCTTCATCCAGTGTTCTTAGGGATGACTGCCTAACTAATATTTACCTCCAAAATTGACAAATGACTTAACTAATAAATGAATTAACTTATAAATTAATTAAATAGTAAATGAATTAAGCTTTTGAATTAATCAACTTCTAAATCAATCAACCTTCAAATGAATTAACTTACAAATGAATTGACTTACAAATGAATTAACTTACAATTAATCAACTTACAAATGAATTAACTTACAAATGAATTAACTTACAAATGAATTAACTTACAAATGAATTAACTTACAAATGAATTAACTTATAACGAATTAACTCATAAACGAATTAACTTATAAACGAATTAACTTATAAACGAATTAACTCATAAACGAATTAACTCATAAACGAATTAACTTATAAACGAATTAACTCATAAACGAATTAACTCATAAACGAATTAACTTATAAACGAATTAACTCATAAACGAATTAACTTATAAACGAATTAACTCATAAACGAGTTAACTTATAAACGAATTAACTCATAAACGAATTAACTCATAAACGAATTAACTTATAAACGAATTAACTCATAAACGAATTAACTTATAAACGAATGAACTTACAAATGAATTAACTTACAAACGAATTAACTAACAAACGAATTAACTTACAAACGAATTAACTTACAAATGAAATTGTTTTCTGAATTGCTTTGAATATTAATATTATACATAAAACACAAAATAATCATAAACTCCATATATTTCAAATAATCTGCAGACTACAGTGCTCCTTGTACGGTGTACTGTGAATAGTATTCTATAACTTTAGTCGTAGTTGTGACTTATCTTTTCCTCATGTACTTGAATCTGAAGAACTTCATTAGTTCAAATCTCGCGCAAATACATTTTAGTGAATCATGTTAACAAGTGTCTTCTTTTATAGCTCATGTTATTATACTGATTTCGCTTTTCTATTTATTTAATTTGTTTTTCTTTATCATTTCCAACGTTATTTTATCCATTTAACTTTGCCATTTATTTTATAGTTTTATTATTTTTCTTATATTGTTCATTATTTATTCATCTATAGTTTTCTTTCTGAGCTGGTGTCACTTTTAAAGCCCTTGGATTTGCAATATTCTATTTTAATAATAATAATAATAATATAATAATAATAATAATAATTATAATAATAATGATAATATCCCTTTTAAAGCCTTTGGATTTGCAATATCTATTTCAATAATAATAATAATAATAATAATAATATGACATTTATAGCCCTTGGACTTGCAATATTCCATTTAAATAATAATAATGAAAATGTATAACTCAGAGAGAGAGAGAGAGAGAGAGAGAGAGAGAGAGAGAACGCGCTTGCATGTTCCAAATGAGTGCTGTCAGGGTCCCACCTAAATTCCTCTGGCGGAATATAATGGTAGATGGGAAGGAATTTCGAACCAAGTATTTCCTGGGAATTCTCAAATCAGGCCACAAGACGATAGAGGGAAATAAAAAATATTAGATATTCTTTATCTTTAGGTTAATAGAACACTAAGAGAAAAATTATGAAAATTGCATATCATAACCTACAATAATTTTCAACATTTCCTTATGAATTTACCTATTTAAGATGTCTTTGAAATTAAGCATATATAAAGCAGGAAATTATAAGACAATTACTGTTCTAAAGTGTAATTAACTTGAACCAAGCCAACCATATATTGCGGTTTACTTAGCAATTAAGTTTTAGCAATAGTTCCACCTTTCCCAGACATTGGGTCGACATTTTAAACTCTCATGAAGACCGAGAGAAAATCAATGAATACGAAAAAGGAATAAGGAAAAGAGAAGAGAGAGATTTCAAATTAACGTCAAAGAGATATTGAATACGAATAAAAAATAAGGAAAAAAGAAAATGATTTCAAATTAACGTCGAAGAGGTATTGAATACGAATAAGGAATAAGGAAAAGAGAAGAGAGAGACTTCGAATCAACGCCGAAGATGTATCGAATATTTTTGATAGACATACACGCAGGAGAAATCTCAGACTTTAATTAGTGGACTAATAATCGTCCCCCTTACTTATAATGAACATTACTATCAGTGAATAATCTTACGTCATTCCACATATGAGAATTACTATCAAATTTCATCCTCTAAACATTCACGAAGCGAAGAGGATTGCAATAATAGATTGCAAATGTATAATTGGATTTATCTTCGTTAGACAGTAAATATATGAGACGATCAAAATTATACGACCAAGCTATACTAAAACCTCCAACATTTCAACAAAATAGAAAACCTTTATTAAATATTACGATTATATAAAACATCATATCAAAACATGTAAGATAAGAAATAATTTTCATTCACTTTGAGTTATGGTATAAAGATTTGCCTAAACTAAAATCATTAGCAAAGTCGCTCAGTAGATTGATGCTGTCTGGACACTGCTCTGGACACAGTTCTATCTGGTCTACCATTTAAGCCACAATGACTGACAGCACATTCCTCAGGACCTTAAACATGTAAGATAGGGAATAATTATCCTCTACTTTGAATTATGGCATAAAGATTTGCCTAAACGAAAATCATTAGCAAAGTCACTCAGTAAAGATTATTGCTGTCTGGACAGTGTTCTTACTGGGCTACCATTAAGCGACAATGACTAATAGCACATTCCTGAAGACCTTGAACAGGAAAGATGGGAAATAATTTTCATCCACTATTAATAATGGTATAAGGATTTGCCTAAACTAAAATCGTTAACAAAATCACTCAGTACAGATTAATTATTGCTGTCTAGACAGTGTTCTAACTGGTCTACCATTACGCCACAGTGACTGTCAGTACATTTCTCAGGACCTTAAACATGTAAGATAAATAATTATCATCCATTTCGAATTATGTTATAAAGATTTGCCTAAACTAAAATCAATAGCAAAATTACTCAGTGCACATTGCTGCTATCTGGACAGTTCTAACTGGTCTACCATTACGCCACAATGACAGACAGCACATTCCTCAACATCGAGAGGAACACCCTGACAGAACAGGAAATGTGACGATGACAAGATATTGCGGCAAGAACAGAAGACAGGGGAAGAGGAAGACACAGGAAGGAGGAGACCCTCAAGGGGAGGGGGAAACCAGGGGAGGTAGAGGCCGAACAATAGGAAGGGGGAGGGCCACGGAAGGAGTGGACAATGAAAGGTCAAAGATCTGAAGAAAAGGGACCGGAACAGGAGGAGGAATCAATGAACGGAGAAGAACCAGATGCAGAAAGCCTATCAGGTGGAGGAAGAACAAAAGTAGAGGGAAGAAGAACCAGAGGAAGAACCAGGGAAGAGAAACAGGAGGGGAAAGCCAATTAGGAGGAGGAAGAACCAGGGAAGAGAACCAGGAGGGGAAAGCCAATTAGGTGGAGGAAGAACTAAAAACAGGGAAGAAGAACCAAATAAGAACCAGGGGAGGAAGGAGAAGAATCAGAGGAAGAAGCAGACGAGGAGGAAGAACCAGGGAAGGAAGAACAACCAGTTGGGGAAAGCCGAACCAGAAGAGAATGGGAAACTCGATTAAGTGGAGATGAACCAAAGTACAGGGAAGAGAGAACCAGAAAAAGCTGGGTAATATAAGGGAAGGTGGAACCAGGAAATCAGGAGGAAGAACGAGATGATGAACGAAAATGAAGGGAGAAGGAACTGGAGAAAGAGGAAGATCCAAGGGAAGAAAAATTCGGAACGTGGGCAGAAGAACAGTAGAAAAGAGAGGATCCGGGGAGAAAGATGAAAAACCAAATCGCCTAATGAACGAAAAAGTCGATAAAATAGTAAATGGAGAAGGAGAGTGAAAGACAAAATATGAAGAACCAGGGGAAGAATATGATAAAAAAAAGAATAAAGGACTCGGGTAGGAAGACAAGTCCGAGGAAGAAGAAATAGAAGATTTAATAATAAAATGGAATTATGAAATTAGCCGACATAGCCGGGCGTTGGGTCCTGTCAGGCCAATCAAATGGGGGGGGGGGACCAAGCAGTTACTTAATGAAGTAAAAGCTAGAAGAGGTTGGACAGTAAGCTGGAAGAAAGGAAAGGTAAAAGGCTATAAAGTAGGTGCAACTGAGGGCCAAAGAAACACTATATAAGCTGTGGTGGCCTATGTGGTAACGTCCCTGACTGGTGTTGGAGTTCCGCTCAAACTCTATTTCCTTTAGTTGCCGCAACCTCACCATCCTTGTGAGCTAAGGATAGAGGGGGGGGAGCCTATAGGTCTATCTGCCGAGTCATCAGCAGCCATTACCTGGCTCTTCTTGGTCCTAGCTTGGGTGGAGAGGGGGCTTGGGCGCTGATCATACGTATATATGGTCAGTCTCTAGGGTATTGTCATGCTTGATAGGGCAATGTCACTGTACCTTGCCTCTGCCGTTCATGAGATGCCTTTAAACCCTTAACGTCTACAGTGCACCACGTGAGGTACACTGACAGCACTACCCCCTACAGGGGAACCGATAGGGGACTCCAGAGGAGGAAGATGAACCACAAATAGAAAGAGAAAGTCGTTAGTGCTAACAAACGTCTACTACTTTTGCTCTCAATAAAAACCAGTATTTTCAGGGTATCACAATCTTGCATTAATGTAATTTTTGACTTGCAATGTCTAGGTTTCAGTGAAGGCTTTGGATATGACTATAATACAACAATAAATAATAATAATAAAATACAATAATAAAATGACCTTGGAAGTCACAGTTCATCATAATCTAACGAAAAAGTAACTCATAAAGAGGCCATGCAATTTACTATACGTGTAATAAACTATTAGGTAAACAGATGAAAATTATCATCGCCCCCATATAATGAGCAAGTCTCTCTCTCTCTCTCTCTCTCTCTCTCTCTCTCTCTCTCTCTCTCTCTCTCTCTCTCTCTCTCTCTCTCTCTATATATATATATATATATATATAATATATATATATATGCATATATATACATATATATGCATATATATATACATATATATGCATATATATATACATATATATGCATATATATATATGCATATATATATACATATATATATGCATATATATATATACATATATATATATATACATATATATGCATATATATATATATATATATATATATATATATATATATATATACATATATATGCATATATATATATATATATATATATATATATATATATATATATATATATATATATATATTATATATAAAGTCTCTTAAGAGATTGTCCATGTATATACATACGTACTTAGGACAGACAGTAAGCGTTTCCTCCGACATGAGATTAAAAGAAGGATAAGCTTTGGATGGAGAACATTTGGTAAACAAAAGGAGATTATGAAGAGTAAAATGTCACTTTCTTTAAAAAGAAAAGTATTTAATGAGATGATCCTACCAGTTATAACTTGAAGTAGAAGAAGAGTAACAAAGGCAAATCAAATTTCCAAGTTTTTGGAAACTTGAAAAGAAACCTATCTGGAAGCTGAGATGAGGATGGCAAGGATTTATCAAAGAATTCAAGAAAGACATTCACAGCCCTCTGAAGGGTTCAAGTACACAATTTTAAAACCTGTCCTTCGGTATTCCCTACAAGTGTCTCTCCACTTTTTCTGACAGCAATAACCTTTGCTGTTTAATAAACCATTGAGACTTTTGCAAGATTCTAGCATCCCGAGGTAAAATTAGATTTCTGTTCACATAGATATTCTGCTAGTTGTGTACAGGACCCTATATTACGTCACGTAGTATGTCGCAATAACAATCATTTCCAATCTTCACCTGAGAGAAAGGTGATAACAACGTTTTTGAGAAGTTTTTACGTTATAATTCTCAGTTTTCCACACAGCCAGACTTTACAGAGTATTGCTATGAATAACAGTGAAACTTGCAGAAAATCCAAAGCCAACAGTTCCAGATAAACATGAACGAATTTTTGCAGAAAATTCAAAGTCAACATATAAATAATATGCACAACCTCTTGCATGAAATTAAAAGTTCACAGTTCCAAATAAACAATATTATCATTATTATTATTAGCCAAGCTACAACCCTAGTTGGAAAAGAAAGATGCTATACGCCCAAGGGCTCCAACAGGGAAAAATAGCCCACAGAGGAATGGAAACAAGGAAATAAATGAAAGATGAGAACAAATTAACAATAAATCATTCTACTAACAGGAACAACGTCAAAACTGATATGTCATATATAAACTATAAAAAGACTTATGTCAGCCTGTTCAACATAAAAACATTTGCTGCAACTTTGAACTTTTGAAGTTCTACTGATTCAACTACCTGATTAGGAAGATCATTCTACAGCTTGGAAATAGCTGGAATAAAACTTATAGAATACTGTGAAGTATTGAGCCTCATGATGGAGAAGGCCTGGCTATTAGAATGAACTGCCTGCCCTGTATTACGAACAGGATGGAATTGTACAGGAAGATCTGAATGTAAAGGATGATCAGAATTATGAAAAATCTTATGCAACATGCACCACTTTCCAAATAGGCCTAATTAAAATTACACCTTTATACACAATATACATCACTTTCTGCAATAAATAAAAAATTATAGCATTGTAAATAAACATTATACACCATTTTTTGCAATAGATTTAAAGTTAACCATTCCCAATAAACAACATGCACCAATTTGCATTATGAAGAAAAGCAGGCCTCATCCAGGTTAACTTACTTTAAATACCCACAGCTAATTTTCCTTTACAAAACATACATCTCAAGGAAGTTGGTGACCCACTTCAGTGTATTGAAGAACCATATTCAAATGAAAAAAATGTTAACACTCAAGATTCTTGAATGTTACTTTTTATGACATCAATTTCAAGGAAGAGGGGCTGGGTATTGAGATACCAATGTTGATGTTGGAATCAGTCATTTAAATACACGAGTTTCTAGACTTTCTAAACATTAGGGGCAAAAGAAATAAACCAAAACTACAACATAGAGGCTGTCTAATAAAACCACTACTTAATTTGAACTATCCTCTTTATATTTCGACAGATAACTGCCATGGTATTAGGCGAGGAGCCAAATGACTTCTCGTGGCTGACCTGATCATTTAGCGCAGCCGAGGAGACCCTTTCAAACCCCAGGGGAACTAGAACAGCTACAAGCTCAGGAATTTCCTGTGACTTTGATAATCTCAAATCGAGATTAAAAACCCTCTCACTCCAGATACGGTTAATACAACCTCATTCGAATACCTCTTATTACTGTATTCTTCTTGCATTTATTCTCGCATTTAGATTTTACTTGATTTGTCCCTAATACATAGATTTTTTTAAATTTCTAGATGAATATATTAAAGCTTTTATAGTTCATATAACTAAAAAGTCTTATTTAGAAGAAAACAAACAAGCCATTGCAAGGAATAACAATTTACTACTTCCAATCTGTATTTCAACGAATTTAAAATGTTCCAAAGAAGTACTTGTATTTTGCCTTCCTAAAGAAACACCAGTCAAAAAGCAAAATTGTAAATTTTACTTACAACTCTCATAAAATATAGATTCACTAACTATGCATTATCTAAGCACAGGAGAAAGCTATAAAGCCTTCTCTTCTCTTCTACTCGACGCTCTTTCTACAGATGAGAAAGAGAGAGAGAGAGAGAGAGAGAGAGAGAGAGAGAGAGAGAGAGAGAGAGAGAGAGAGAGAGAGAGAGAGAGAGAGAGAGAGAGAGCACATTTTCCATTCATTGTTGCATCAGATATAGTAAATGCGTTAAAAAGGAGATCCAAAATCTTTTTTCAATACCC
>NC_090765.1:58735702-58790702 GCF_036898095.1 Palaemon carinicauda | reverse complement strand
TAGGATGATATAAGTCCAAGGGCTCCAACAGGGAAAAATAGCCCAGCGAGGAAAGGAAATTAGGAAATAAAGTATATAAAAAGTAATAAACAATTGAAATAAAAGGAAACACATTAAATAAAAAAAAATCCCTAAAAGTTTCACATATCTACGCGAAAAATTGTGACCACGAAGTTGTTCACAATCAAACAGACAAAAGGACAAACAAGGGAGAAAACATAACCTCCTCCAAACTTTGTTGGCAAAGGTAATATGCAATGGGCAAAGCAAATCAAAGAACCTTCTTTGTGGACAAACCTAGAAAACATTCACAAAGTAAATACATCGGCAAATGTCCCAAAACTTGATCACACTTTCCTTGGCCCACAGCTCATCCCAACACAAAGCATCATTAAAATTCATCAAAACACATCTTGAGATAAACAAAAATACTTCTGGACGAATGGACAAATGATGAGGATTTTTGGTGGTGTACCAACCGTGTGTCACACGATCGTACATACTTCATTTTGTGTATATATTATGTTTGTATCTTAGCTCTTCCCTCGCACTAAAATGAACCATGTACGATCGTGTGACACACGGTTGGTACATGTCAAAGCAACAAGAATTTTCATGTTCAAAATTGGCACTGTTACAGAGGAGAAAGCAGACATGTTTATTCTGGTTCATAATATATGCACAAAATGAACTATGTACGATCGTGTGACACACGGTTGGTACAGTGGACTCACTTGATCACTCCCTACAAATCTTAAATTCATGGAGGGTATTAATGAAGAATTGTCATGGGTAAACTTCGTAAAGTACATAGATTACTCATCAAAACCTCATCCATACTTTTTATATAACTCGACTAAGATACACAGACAGACACACGACAGATCCAAAAGTCGAACATAATTGGAGGAAATGGTTTACAAAGAAACAACTAATTCTGAAAAAAAAAAAATTCACTCAATTTAAACAATAAAAACACCCACTCTACTCTAAAAGTTTTGTAATGGTCAACACCAAAGTTCTCATTTTGAATAAATTGGTAACTGTTTCAAAATCACGCAATTACTACAAATCTGTCCTAGAAATCACGCAATTACTACAAATCTGCCCTAGAAATCACACAATTACTACAAATCTGTCCTAGAAATCCCGCAATTACTACAAATCTGTCTAGTATGATATGTGTCAATGGACTATTTACAGGTACCTTTAATATAAGAAGATCGGTTAGACAAGGTTGTCCCCTATCAATGTTGTTGTATGTAATTTTCCAAGAGCCATTGTACTTAGCATTAAAAACCAATACTAAAATTTATACCACCTGCGCTACCAAATAATGTCGAAAATTAAATTACAAGGATTTGCTGATGATAAAACAGTAATTTTTGCAGACGATGATTCGTTAATAGAAATTCGGAATGAAATTAAAAGATTTGAAGCTGCGACTGCCTCGTTTATTAAATAAAGAAAAATCTGTCATCATAGGTATTGGTGAATGGGCAGGCAAAGGAGACTGGCAGTTAAATTGTTTTAAAGTTGTGGACTGTGTCAAAATTCTAGGAATTTACTTCAGCAACTCGTATTCAAAGACTTTGTGAAAAAAATTGGTCAATCATAGAGAAAAAAAATTGAAAAATCAGTTTACATGTTGTGTAAAAGGTATTTAACACTTTACCAGAAAGCCTTGATAATTAACTCATTGATATTGTCTAAGATATGGTATGTAGCTCACACACTTCCGTTAAGTAAAAAACAAGCCCAAAGAGTGAATGCAATTTATTTTTAAATATATATGGTGTGGTATGTATCGTCCTATAAAGCGTAGCACCCTACATTTGTCAAAGTTAGAAGGAGGGTTGGGGATAATAAGTGTTGAAGAAAAGGCAAGATCAGTATTAAGTGTCACTTGTTTAAAAAGTTTAATTAATGGAAATGGGTTAACAAGGTATTATTGTTCCGTAAGATTGAATGGTATGATACAGTTGGAAAATTTACCAGAAATAGCTTATTTTACTCCTGAATATTATTCAGAAGCAGTAAACTGTATTAGAAAAGCTTATCACGACCAAAGATTCCCAAATATTAATAATAAAGGAATGCATTCAATCATTTGGATGAAGGAAACTGCAGTAGTGGAAAATAATTATCCTACACTTAAATGGAAAAATATTTGGCGAAACATTAATAGTACATTCATCAAAGTAGAGGAGAGAGAATTTGTATTTAGGTATATTCATGAGTCACTAGCAACAAAACAAAGGCTCCATATGTTAAAATTAAAAGAAGATTCAAAGTGTAACCAATGTGGCGAAACCGAGTCTCAGATGCATATCTTTTACTTTTGTAGGGAAAAGAAAGCTATTGTAAAATGGTTTGATTCTGTGCTAAGGAAATGTTGTAAACTAAATGGTTATAGCTTCTTGAAGCTGTTATTCTATGATATAGAAGGAAAATCTAATACTGATAAAAATACTGCAATTTTATTGATAACATGTTATTTGTATTGTTTATGGATGTGTAATAAGCACAGCAATAGCTGCAAAGATATAATGTTTTTCTTAAAAAATAAATTACAATCCCAAAGGATGCATATTAGATGTAGATATACAGACAGTATATCAAAGTACATAACAAAAGAATTTCTAGACTATGTATTTTGATTTTGATTTATGTTGATTTATTTATTTTTGTAAACATGAATTAATATCTATATTTTGTTATATTTTTGTGATATTTTTGTAAATAGAATAATTACACAAAAAATGTAAATGAATAATATGTAATTGTATTTTTATAATAAAAGAGAAAAAAAAAGAAAGAAAAAAAAGAAATCACGCAATTACTACAAATCTGCCCTAGAAATCACGCAATTACTACAAATCTGCCCTAGAAATCACGTAATTACTACAAATCTGCCCTAGAAACCACGCAATTACAACAAATCTGCCCTAGAAATCACGCAATTACTACAAATCTGTCCTAGAAATCACGTAATTACTACAAATCTGCCCTAGAAATCACGTAATTACTACAAATCTGCCCTAGAAATCACGCAATTACTACAAATCTGCCCTAGAAATCACGCAATTACAAGAAATCTGCCCCAGAAGAATAATAAAATTACTTGAAATTACAAACAGCCTTCCAGCCAATTTCACCTTCATACCGTAAATCAAAAAGTTTGAACCGACTTCCCTGACGTAAAGTGAAAAACCAGAGCAAGAGGATTTAGCTTTCTCCCTGATTCAGTTTTTCACGTTTCTAAACTATTTCCTAAAAAGTATTTCTCCTCTCTATTTTCTTCTCCTGATTTACTCAAGACTGTTTTTTTTTCTATTTTTACTGTTATAGGTACATTAATTTCTCTACACTATTTCCTCAAAATTATTTCTCCTCTCTATTTTCTTCTCCTGATTTACTCAAGACTGTTTTTTTTTTCTATTTTACTGTTATATGTACATTAAGTTCCCCCATCCTGTCATCTCTCCCGTAAAATTTATTACAAGACCACCACATAATAGATTAGATTGTTAAAACTTCCAGAATAAAAATGTCATAAACATGTCACACATTGCTATAACTTATTTCTCCTTTAAAGAAAATACAAAAAAAGATACAGACCGTAAGTGCATCATGTTGTTAGTTATTCAAAACACAGGAAACTGATTGGATGCATTTTAAGAAGACAAAAACCCATTAACCCAAATCTTTAATTTAAATAACTTTTAGAGTTTAGCAGAAACCAACTAATCAATATAAATTCATTTTTTTCCACCAATAAAAAACTTAATGCAGAAAATTAACAAATTAAGATTCCATTAACCCACATCTAGTCGAGTTTAGAAGAACGAAACCAATCTATATAAATTTTGTTTCTACGCCAATTTAAAAAAAAAATACACGCAGAAAAATAACAAATAAAGGTTCAATTACCTCATATATTTTCATCTAATGACCGATCTTGATTCAAATAACTTTATAGTGAGTAGAAGAAACCAATTAATCAATAAAATTCAGTTACTTCACCTATTGAAAAATACACGCAGAAAAATAACTAATTGGAGATTCCATTAACCCAGCTTTTTTTTTCATCTAATGACCGATCTTGATTTTAAAAACTTTTAGTTTATAAGAAACCGATCTATCAAAATAAATTCAGTTTCTTCACCAACTAAAAAAAAAAAAACGCTCGAAAATAACAACTGCAGATTCCATTAACCAACATATTTTAAATAACTAGTCGAGTTTAAAAGAAACCAATTAATCAATATTAATTCAGTTACTTCAACATTTGAAAAAAAAAAAAATTAAACGCACGAAAATAACAACTGCAGATAACACCAGAACGTAGTCATAACTCCAATAAATTTTCCAGCCAAGCTAAACTTGAACATGCTTCACTTAATAAAGGTATCTGGAATCAATAACTCTGCTTCACGAGACCTTGCATGATGTAAACAACTACTCTTAGCCAGCTTACATTATATGGATTATACTGATCACTACTTCTTACATATATGACATATCTCGCTTGTTCATGATCTACCGTTTGGTAAACAAAATATTAGGAAACGTAAAATGTCACTTTCTCTAAAATTAAAAGTGTTTAATCAGATTTTCCTACCAGTTTCAATGTCACTTGGTATAAAAAAAAAAAACCCACCCCCGAAAATGTTGTCGCTGTATATGATCGTATTTATCAAATCTGACCGCCACAGTTGATATACCTGTAGTCCCTTCTCGATAAGTTATGAGAACAATATAAATAAGAATCTATGCTAGAAAAAAAGAAAAAAAATCATGGCCAAATATGCTGCTATATATAATCTATTTCTCAAATCTGACCGCCAGAGTAGATACAGTCCCTTCTCTATAAGCTATGAGAACAATATCAATAAAAAAAACTTTTTAAAAAAAATCATGCTTGAAAATCTGTTCGAAAATTCTCATTTCATGAAGAACAGGACTAAAAAGTTTTCTTATGGGTATCCCTTTGTTCAGCAATAACGGTAAGAAATAATTCCCCACGGCAACTTGGGTACCTTTGCATCATCATCATCTCCTCCTACGCCTATTGACGCAAAGGGCCTCGGTAAGACTTCGCCAGTCATCTCTATCTTGAGCTTTTAATTCAACACTTCTCCATTCATCATCTCCTGCTTCACGATTCAGTCCTCAGCCATGTAGGTCTGGTTCTTCCAACTCTTCTAGTGCCTTGTGGAGCACAGCTGAACGTTTGGTGAACTAATCTCTCTTGAGGAGTGCGAAGAGCTTGCCCAAACCATCTCCATCTACACCTATCCATTATCTCATAATCTCTCTCTTTGCATCAGAAAGTGATAAAAAAATTCATATCCTTTTAGTTCTCATAAAGCTATTCCTTGAACTTTCTATATTTTCCATCATAACCTCCGTCAACGAAGTTAAGAGGTTATGTTTTACCCTTTGTTTGTGTGTTTGTGAACAGCTTCCTGGCCACAATTTTCATCGTAGAGTAATGAAACTTGCACAGGAATTAACTTATGTAAAAAGCTCGAAATGATTCAATTTTGGAAGGTCAAGGCCACGGTCACGCAAAATGTCCAAATCACGGTAATCACCCATAAGTTTGCGCACATCGTTGTCACAGAGACTTCAAACTTAGTTCATCTCTGGTCATTATAATTCCTCCCTTTTCAGTATTAGTAAATAATGAATGAATTATACAGTAGTTCCATCAATCAATACCTTCAATAAATCATGCCTAGACATGCCACTATTTGATCTCACTCTTTCACGATTACATTGTGAAACAAAGACATCAAAAACACATCAATTCATTTTCCATCTGTCATTCCCCATTGACGCAATATCACAAAAGGAAACCGGTTTTGAGCATTATTCGATTTGATTACGACAGCTGACCCTTCTCTCCCCCCCCCCACCCCCACGAAACCTTGCCCTTAGAAATATCTGCTCCCTTTTTCCTGGGGATCGCAGGGGCGTCATAAACTTGACGCGCGTGCTTTAAGAACAGTAATAAAATTAGGCTTTGAGCCACTGCGGGAAATACCTTTTTTCACTGGGAAAATTCCCCTTTTTGTCAAAGGAACATATGTACCATGAGAAGGGGTAATTATTATTATTATTATTATTATTACTGCTAAGCTACAACCCTAATTGGAAAAGCAAGGTGTTATTAGCCCAAGGGAACCAACAGGAAAAATAGCCATGTGAGGAAAGGAAATAAGGATATAAATAAGCTACAAGGGACGTAATGAACAATTAAAATGAAATATTACAAGAACAGTAACATTAAAATAAATCATTCATATATAAACTATAGAAACTTTAAGATAACAAGGGTAAAATATATAAAATATTGTGCCTGAGTGAACCGTCAAGCATGAACACTATACCCCAAGACAGTGAAAGAAATCATAAATCGCTTCACGATAAAGTCTGATCCTAGGAACAGTCCTAAATTTCAAAGGTCAAATGAAATAAAAGGCAAAATTATCCGTCGAGAAGTTTCAAAGGTCAAATCAAGGGAGCTTAATGGGTTTATCCCTGTTTGGTAAACAATGCCATGTCTATTATAAAAGTCGACAGACAACAGGATACCGAAATCCCTGAAAAACTGCCTAAGTCAACAAGAGTCAATCTGAATTTTTAGAAACTCGTCTATACTTTTTCCTTGCTTGATTAGGCAATTAAACACGTGTAGCTCAATTGTGAGCCACTAGGTTTACCAGTGCATCAGGGGGAGAGAGAGAGAGAGAGAGAGAGAGAGAGAGAGAGAGAGAGAGAGAGAGAGAGAGACGTCCAGATGAATCGTTAAACCTATCATCCAGTTCCTTATCAGAAGACCAAAACACACATAATAATAATAATAATAATAATAATAATAATAATAATAATAATTTCAATAATTTTTAACACAAATGCGTGCCTATAGTAAGAGCCATAAGCTTAATAGACAAACCAAACACAAGGCTTTGAGTTTACGTGTCTCATAAATTGAGAAAAGATGACTACAACACCAACCCTCCACAGTTTCGGTCATTTCGTCTTTCTTAAGCCTTATTCACTTAAAACAACTTACGTTTCAGAATGCAATCCAAACCTTAAACCGTGTTTAAAGCAAACTCCTGAATGGCAGAAGCAAGTTAAGACCAGGGAGAATCAGGCAATGGCAGCCAATGACTCAGCAGGTAGGCCTATAGGCTCCTCCCCCCCCAACACTTTCCCACAGCTCAGATGAATGGTGAGGCTGCAGACGCTATAGACCTACAGAGGGTCTCGAACTCCAGTCCAGCAGAAAGCAAAGCAGGGAATAGTTTTAAAAACTATCGAGATTGACAGGGTCTCGAACGCCTGTCCAACAGAATGCAAAGCAAGGAATACTACAAGAAACCATCAACCTTGAAAAGGTCCCGAACACCCATCCAACAGAAAGCCAAGCAGGAAATGGAAAAAAGTGTGTTTAGAAGTGGTGCCAGCAGGATTCTAAACATCCCAGCTGGAAGTAACTGGCATTGTACCAACAGCATATCGAACAAACGATAAAAACGAAAAAGGCCAACAGTAGTCAGCAGAACGTTGGAACGAGGCTGGACTACTTTTATACGCTGATTGATTAATAGATTTATGTAATATGGCCTCCAAACCACCATCATCATCGACGCAGGACATGATTTTGGGTATAAATAGATTGGAATAAGCTATGGATAACCGATATATTCTAAATAAACATTCACTTATTCAATTGAAAATTGTAAATATTTTGATATATTCATAAGAACGCGTATAGAAAAAATAGCTAAGCAATGCCATCCAAAATTAGGGGAAAAACGGATTAGCTTCAAGATCCAAAAAGCTTAAAAAGTAGAAAATTTAAGAGTAAGATATCCGTGCTTCTAAGAGATTTCCACCACACTGGATGTGCAGATGTTTGCATTAGTATTTGCAAGAAGACATTATTATTATTATTATTATTATTATTATTATTACTAGCTAAGCTACACTCTAGTTGGTAAAGCAAGATGCTATAAGTCCAAGGGCTCCAGTAAGGAAAAATAGCCCACTGAGGAAAGGAAATTAATAAATGATATGAGAAGTAATGAAAAATTTAAATAAAATATTCTAAAATCATTAAAAACATAAAACAGATATTTGATATATAAACTATAAAAGGACTTGAGTAAGCCTACTGCATTTGATTTCCAAATGTCGCACTCATACAAACAATAGCTGATCGTAATAGACGGCGATTAAGGTGGTATGGTCATGTCATGAGAAGAGATGAACAGTATATTAGGAGGAGAGTAATGAAAATGAAGGTACAGGGAACGATGACCTTCGATCAAAGGGATTAACCGGTGTTGAAGTGTGGGACAGAGGTAGATTTAGAAAGCTGGCCAGAAACATCGACCCCACATAGAAGTGAGAAAAAATCCAGACGAAGAAGAAGAAGAATAGACGGTAATTAAGTCTAAATTAATGAAATAGATCAATAAATACGAGAGACTAAGGAACCAGATAGCAAAGCGTGTTTTACGCGTAGGCTACAGATTGTAAATCACATTGCGTGCGGTGTATCTGTCTTGCGAGACTATACTTCGATGATTTCTGAGAATCTGTCACGGAAACTGATTTATGAATAAATAATGACGGGAATAAATTAAATAACTTATAATTCATTACCGTATCCGACAAATAATATATATATACATCTATAAGGCCAATATATCAATATTAACATGACAAATGAAATTTCAGGATACAATTTAAAAAATTTGAAAGTACAGTTCCAAAATTCAAACAAATTAAATATATTGAAACTAGATTTCACCAAGTGCTTCAAAATATTAACCTGAGATTTGAAATAAAAAAAATTGTAAAATAGACCATTAAATACGACCAATCTTGAAAAATTTTCAATATGAATATGGAAGAAAAAAAAAGTAAAATCTCCCAAAATAGTATGAAATTCAAACCACGAGGTTGGAATCGCTTAATAGACTTTCGGGAAAGAGTCATTGGAAAAAGCATGCTAAAAATAACCTACACTTGAGGAAAGGAAAACCAAAATAAAAGCAGTGCGACAGGCAAGCCAGTATTGATTCTTGGTCTTATCTAGAATTCCCCAAGGAGGGGTGCGACCTGGATTCACAGTTGGGGGGGAAGGGAAGGGAAGGAAGAGGGAGGGAGAGGAAGAGGGAAGGGAAAGGAAGAAGGAAGGGAAGAAGAAGAGGGAATGGCAGGGAAGAGGAAGGAAGGGAAAGGAAAGGGAAGGGAGAGGGAAGGGAAGGGAAGGAAATCGAAGGAAGAGGGAAGGAGAGGGAAGGGAAGGGAGAGGGAAGAGAAGGAAGAAGGAAGGGAAGGAAGAGGGAAGGGAAGGTAGAAGGAAGGGAATGGAAGAAAGAAGGGAAAGGGAAGGCAAGGGAAGGGAAGGGAAAGGGAAGGGAAGGGAAGAAAATAATGATGACGTTCTGGTCATAAAATAGATTAGTTATATCCTCAGGGCAAAGGATAAAAAGGAATGACCCTCAGAAATATTTTTGCCAGTGCCGGAGCAGCAATAATAATAATAATAATAATAATAATAAAAATAATAATAATAATAATAATAATAATAATAAATAACTTGTCTTCAAACCCTCACCAAATACGTTGAGGAAATATTAGGGGCAAAAGAAATAAACCAAAACTACAACAGAGAGGCAGTCTAATAAAACCACTACTTGATTTGAACTATCCTCTTTATATTTCGACAGATAACTGCCATGGTATTAGGCGAGGAGCCAAATGACTTCTCGTGGCTGACCTGATCATTTAGTGCAGCTGAGGAGACCCTTTCAAACCCCAGGGGAACTAGAGCAGCTACGAGCTCAGGAATTTCCTGTGACTTCGATAATCTCAAATCGAGATTAAAAACCCTCTCACTCCAGATACGGTTAATACAACCTCATTCGAATACCTCTTATTACTGTATTCTTCTTGCATTTAGATTTTACTGTATTTGTCCCTCATACATAGATTTTTTCAAATTTCTATATGAATATATTAAAGCTTTTATAGTTCATATAACTAAAAAGTCTTATTTAGAAGAAAACAAACAAGCCATTGCAAGGAATAACAATTTACTACTTCCAATCTGTATTTCAACGAATTTAAAATGTTCCAAAGAAGTACCTGTATTTGGCCATCCTAAAGAAACACCAGTCAAAAAGCAAAATTGTAAATTTTACTTACAACTCTCATAAAATATAGATTCACTAACTATGCATTATCTAAGCACAGGAGAAAGCTATAATGCCTTTCCTCTTCTACTCGACGCTCCTTCTACAGATCATTAAACCAGATTACCAAAGTTTGTCACTGAAGATATCGCTTATCGTCGTCCTAGATAATTTCTTCCATACAAGTCCCTCCAAACTGAGGTTTACAGTAGAAGGCAAAAGTAGGAACGAATTCTTCAGTTATGAAAGAGAGAGAGAGAGAGAGAGAGAGAGAGAGAGGAGAGAGAGAGAGAGAGAGAGAGGAGAGAGAGAGAGAGAGAGTTGTTGCAGCTGATATATTAAATGCGTTAAAAAGGAGATCCAAAATATTGTTCAATACCCGTAAAATGTTCTTTACTAACATTTCTTTCATCAGAAACGCATTTGCTTATCTTCCTTACAAGCAGAATATGTAAATTAATAATTAATCTTTAAAGCAGAACTTGTAGATTGGTCAAAAACCTTAGATACAAATCTCCTACACAAACAAACATATATACACATATACATACGGTAATATATATATATATATATATATATATATATATATATATATATATATATATATATATAAATATATATATATATATATATATATATATATATATATATATATATATATATATAAATACATATATATATATATATATATATATATATTTATATATATATAAAATCCCAAGAAAACGTGATGCTGCATATATATATATATATATATATATATATATATATATATATATATATATATATATATATATATATATATATATACTGTATACATATATATATATATATATATATATATATATATATATATATATATATATATATATATATATACTGTATATATATATGTATATAATTATATATATACATAATTATCTTTAATATAAATATATATATACACATATATATATAATATATATACATACATACTGTACATTATATATATATATATATATATATATATATATATATATATATATATATATATATATATATATATACACACCCATCACCCTTCCAAGCTGCATATATAGCCTAAACGCACTAAACGTTCACCATTCAAAGCGGACAATAAATCTAGCATCTCTTTTAAAAAACCCAGCAGAAGATCAATAGTGCCAGAAATAACCTAGAACACGAAACCGTAAATCCCAGCAGTCATAAATCACTCAGGGAAAAAAAATAGATTGCAATCACCTCCCTTTCTGTTCGCTCAATGTAAACTCATTCATGCAATATGGTGAAATCTTCAGATTATTCATTCCTATTATTATTATTACTAGCTAAGCTACAACATTAGTTGGAAAAGAAGGATAACATGATGTAAACCCAAGGGCTCCAACGGGGAAATAATAGCCCAGTGAAGAAAGGAAATAAGGAAATAAACTATATAAAAAGTAATAAACAATTAAAATAGAAGGAAGAATTTTAATAAAAAAAAAAATCGAATTGCAATGCTAGTTCCTTTACTGCCAAATTGTGGAATCCTTTTCCCATTTCCGATTTCTCTTTAAAGACTTTAGGTTAATTCCAAGTCAGAGCATCTAGCAAAATCAAGCTCAGATTACAATACAAATTCCTCTACTCACAAATAATAGAATACTCTTACTATTTCTGATTTCTCTTTACAATCTTTCTATTAATTCCAAAGATGATCATTTAATTATAAATGTTCCTATTGCAATGAAAATGACTCTACTAAGCAAATTGTGAGTAGACCTTCCTATTTCTGAGTTTCCTTTTTACAATCTTCCTACAGGAATGACCTAAATGAGGAAAATAGTCTTTTTTGTTTCTGGTTTTTATATTTGGAATTTTTCAGGAAATACAATGACAGTTATATCAATCCTAAATCATTTACGTAACTGACATTTATGATTAATGCTGTTTTGATAGGACAGTGTAAGGAAATCTCTTTTTCTAATTCAATAATAATAATAATTATTATTAGAAGAAAGATGACTAAAATTTGCATAACAAAATCATATTTCATCTAAAGCCGATGCAAACCAGAGCGTTGACAGTTCAAGACCATTTATGCATTGGACATTACATGAGTGACGCCCTTGTGAGCTATTATAAAGCTGAAAAAGTTAGGTTGATCAACTACCTGATTCATGTTGGTCTCAGCTTTGTTGGAGATGACAAAGCCCATATATTTGAAGTATGACATAAAATACTTACGTAACAAATAAATAGTATCCTGTCTGCAAAAGATTTATTCAGTTGTTGCGAGTTATAGGATTTGTCTTTGGTAAACTTTCCTTGAAAATTCACAAGGATTAGTACAGTAAAATATACATATACATATATATATATATATATATATATATATATATATATATATATATATATATATATATATATATATATACATACATATATATATATATATATATATATATATATATATATACATATATATATATATATATATATATATATATATATATATATATATATATATATATATATATATATATATAATTCACGCAACTTAACAATAAAAACATCTGCTCTATTTTAAAGTTTTGTAATGATGAACACCAGTTCTCATTTTGAACAAATCGGTAACTCTTCTAAAATCCCTCAATTACTGCAAATCTGCCCCAGAAAAATAATAAAATTACTCGAAATTACAAACAGCATTCCAGCCAATTTCACCTCCACACCGTAAATCAAAAAGTTTGAACCGACTTCTCTGACGTAAAGTGAAAAACCAGAGCAAGAGGATTTAGCTTTCTACCTGATTCAGTCTTTCACGTTTCTACACTATTTCCTCAAAATTATTTCTCCTTTTCATTTCTTTCTCTTGAGTTACTCGAGACTGTTTTTCCTTATTTTTACTCAGTTATAGGGACAATAAGTTCCCCCATCCTGTCAGCTCTCCCGTAAAATTTATTACAAGACCACCACATAATAGATTAGATTGTTAAAGCTTCCGGAATAAAAGTGTCATAAACATGTCACACATTGCTATAACTTATTTCTCCTTTAAAGAAAATACAAAAAAAGATACAGACCGTAAGTGCATCATGTTTTTAGTTATTCAAAACACAGGAAACTGATTGGATGCATTTTAAGAAGACAAAAACCCATTAACCCAAATCTTTAATTTAAATAACTTTTAGAGTTTAGCAGAAACCAACTAATCAATATAAATTCATTTTTTTCCACCAATAAAAAACTTAATGCAGAAAATTAACAAATTAAGATTCCATTAACCCACATCTAGTCGAGTTTAGAAGAACGAAACCAATCTATATAAATTTTGTTTCTACGCCAATTTAAAAAAAAAAAAATACACGCAGAAAAATAACAAATAAAGGTTCAATTACCTCATATCTTTTCATCTAATGACCAACCTTGATTCAAATAACTTTATAGTGAGTAGAAGAAACCAATTAATCAATAAAATTCAGTTACTTCACCTATTGAAAAATACACGCAGAAAAATAACTAATTGGAGATTCCATTAACCCAACTTTTTTTTTTCATCTAATGACCGATCTTGATTTTAAAAACTTTTAGTTTATAAGAAACCGATCTATCAAAATGAATTCAGTTTCTTCACCAACTAAAAAAAAAAAAAAAAAAAACGCTCGAAAATAACAACTGCAGATTCCATTAACCAACATATTTTAAATAACTAGTCGAGTTTAGAAGAAACCAATTAATCAATATTAATTCAGTTACTTCAACATTTGAAAAAAAAAAAAAATTAAACGCACGAAAATAACAACTGCAGATAACACCAGAACGTAGTCATAACTCCAATAAATTTTCCAGCCAAGCTAAACTTGAACATGCTTCACTTAATAAAGGTATCTGGAATCAATAACTCTGCTTCACGAGACCTTGCATGATGTAAACAACTACTCTTAGCCAGCTTACATTATATGGATTATACTGATCACTACTTCTTACATATAATATGACATATCTCGCTTGTTCATGGTCTACCGTTTGGTAAACAAAATGATATTAGGAAACGTAAAATGTCACTTTCTCTAAAATTAAAAGGGTTTAATCAGATTTTCCTACCAGTTTCAATGTCACTTGGTATAAAAAAAAACCCACCCCCGAAAATGTTGTTGCTGTATATGATCGTATTTATCAAATCTGACCGCCACAGTTGATATACCCGTAGTCCCTTCTCGATAAGTTATGAGAACAATATAAATAAGAATCTATGCTAGAAAAAAAGAAAAAAAAAATCATGGCCAAATATGCTGCTATATATAATCTATTTCTCAAATCTGACCGCCAGAGTAGATACAGTCCCTTCTCTATAAGCTATGAGAACAATATCAATAAAAAAAACTGTTTAAAAAAATCATGCTTGAAAATCTGTTCGAAAATTCTCATTTCATGAAGAACAGGACTAAGAAGTTTTCTTATGGATATCCCTTTGTTCAGCAATAACGTTAAGAAATAATTCCCCAGAGCAACTTGGGTACCTTTGCATTATCATCATCTCCTCCTACGCCTATTGACGCAAAGGGTCTCGGTTAGACTTCACCAGTCATCTCTATCTTGAGCTTTTAATTCAATACTTCTCCATTCATCATCTCCTGCTTCACGATTCAGTCCTCAGCCATGTAGGTCTGGTTCTTCCAGCTCTTCTAGTGCCTTGTGGAGCACAGCTGAACGTTTGGTGAACTAATCTCTCTTAAGGAGTGTGAAGAGCTTGCCCAAACCATCTCCATCTACCCCTCTCCATGATCTCATAATCTCTCTCTTTGCATCAGAAGTTGATAAAAAAAAATTTCATATCCTTTTGGTTCTCATCAAGCTATTCCTTGGACTTTCTATATTTTCCATCATAACCTCCGTCAACGAAGTTAAGAGGAGGTTATGTTTTACCCTTTGTTTGTGTGTATGTTTGTGAACAGCTTCCTGGCCACAATTTTCATCGTAGAGTAATGAAACTTGCACATGAATTAACTTATGTAAAAAGCTCGAAATGATTCAATTTTGGAAGGTCAAGGCCACGGTCACGTAAAATGTCCAAATCACGGTAATCACCCATAAGTTTGCGCACATCGTTGTCACAGAGACTTCAAACTTAGTTCATCTCTGGTCATTATAATTCCTCCCTTTTCAGTATTAGTAAATAATGAATGAATTATACAGTAGTTCCATCAATCAATACCTTCAATAAATCATGCCTAGACATGCCACTATTTGATCTCACTCTTTCACGATTACATTGTGAAACAAAGACATCAAAAACACATCAATTCATTTTCCATCTGTCATTCCCCATTGACGCAATATCACAAAAGGAAACCGGTTTTGAGCATTATTCGATTTGATTACGACAGCTGACCCTTCTCTCCCCCCCCCCCACCCCCACGAAACCTTGCCCTTAGAAATATCTGCTCCCTTTTTCCTGGGGATCGCAGGGGCGTCATAAACTTGACGCGCGTGCTTTAAGAACAGTAATAAAATTAGGCTTTGAGCCACTGCGGGAAATACCTTTTTTCACTGGGAAAATTCCCCTTTTTGTCAAAGGAACATATGTACCATGAGAAGGGGTAATTATTATTATTATTATTATTATTACTGCTAAGCTACAACCCTAATTGGAAAAGCAAGGTGTTATTAGCCCAAGGGAACCAACAGGAAAAATAGCCATGTGAGGAAAGGAAATAAGGATATAAATAAGCTACAAGGGACGTAATGAACAATTAAAATGAAATATTACAAGAACAGTAACATTAAAATAAATCATTCATATATAAACTATAGAAACTTTAAGATAACAAGGGTAAAATATATAAAATATTGTGCCTGAGTGAACCGTCAAGCATGAACACTATACCCCAAGACAGTGAAAGAAATCATAAATCGCTTCACGATAAAGTCTGATCCTAGGAACAGTCCTAAATTTCAAAGGTCAAATGAAATAAAAGGCAAAATTATCCGTCGAGAAGTTTCAAAGGTCAAATCAAGGGAGCTTAATGGGTTTATCCCTGTTTGGTAAACAATGCCATGTCTATTATAAAAGTCGACAGACAACAGGATACCGAAATCCCTGAAAAACTGCCTAAGTCAACAAGAGTCAATCTGAATTTTTAGAAACTCGTCTATACTTTTTCCTTGCTTGATTAGGCAATTAAACACGTGTAGCTCAATTGTGAGCCACTAGGTTTACCAGTGCATCAGGGGGAGAGAGAGAGAGAGAGAGAGAGAGAGAGAGAGAGAGAGAGAGAGAGAGAGAGAGAGAGACGTCCAGATGAATCGTTAAACCTATCATCCAGTTCCTTATCAGAAGACCAAAACACACATAATAATAATAATAATAATAATAATAATAATAATAATAATTTCAATAATTTTTAACACAAATGCGTGCCTATAGTAAGAGCCATAAGCTTAATAGACAAACCAAACACAAGGCTTTGAGTTTACGTGTCTCATAAATTGAGAAAAGATGACTACAACACCAACCCTCCACAGTTTCGGTCATTTCGTCTTTCTTAAGCCTTATTCACTTAAAACAACTTACGTTTCAGAATGCAATCCAAACCTTAAACCGTGTTTAAAAGCAAACTCCTGAATGGCAGAAGCAAGTTAAGACCAGGGAGAATCAGGCAATGGCAGCCAATGACTCAGCAGGTAGGCCTATAGGCTCCTCCCCCCCAACACTTTCCCACAGCTCAGATGAATGGTGAGGCTGCAGACGCTATAGACCTACAGAGGGTCTCGAACTCCAGTCCAGCAGAAAGCAAAGCAGGGAATAGTTTTTAAAAACTATCGAGATTGACAGGGTCTCGAACGCCTGTCCAACAGAATGCAAAGCAAGGAATACTACAAGAAACCATCAACCTTGAAAAGGTCCCGAACACCCATCCAACAGAAAGCCAAGCAGGAAATGGAAAAAAGTGTGTTTAGAAGTGGTGCCAGCAGGATTCTAAACATCCCAGCTGGAAGTAACTGGCATTGTACCAACAGCATATCGAACAAACGATAAAAACGAAAAAGGCCAACAGTAGTCAGCAGAACGTTGGAACGAGGCTGGACTACTTTTATACGCTGATTGATTAATAGATTTATGTAATATGGCCTCCAAACCACCATCATCATCGACGCAGGACATGATTTTGGGTATAAATAGATTGGAATAAGCTATGGATAACCGATATATTCTAAATAAACATTCACTTATTCAATTGAAAATTGTAAATATTTTGATATATTCATAAGAACGCGTATAGAAAAAATAGCTAAGCAATGCCATCCAAAATTAGGGGAAAAACGGATTAGCTTCAAGATCCAAAAAGCTTAAAAAGTAGAAAATTTAAGAGTAAGATATCCGTGCTTCTAAGAGATTTCCACCACACTGGATGTGCAGATGTTTGCATTAGTATTTGCAAGAAGACATTATTATTATTATTATTATTATTATTATTATTACTAGCTAAGCTACACTCTAGTTGGTAAAGCAAGATGCTATAAGTCCAAGGGCTCCAGTAAGGAAAAATAGCCCACTGAGGAAAGGAAATTAATAAATGATATGAGAAGTAATGAAAAATTTAAATAAAATATTCTAAAATCATTAAAAACATAAAACAGATATTTGATATATAAACTATAAAAGGACTTGAGTAAGCCTACTGCATTTGATTTCCAAATGTCGCACTCATACAAACAATAGCTGATCGTAATAGACGGCGATTAAGGTGGTATGGTCATGTCATGAGAAGAGATGAACAGTATATTAGGAGGAGAGTAATGAAAATGAAGGTACAGGGAACGATGACCTTCGATCAAAGGGATTAACCGGTGTTGAAGTGTGGGACAGAGGTAGATTTAGAAAGCTGGCCAGAAACATCGACCCCACATAGAAGTGAGAAAAAATCCAGACGAAGAAGAAGAAGAATAGACGGTAATTAAGTCTAAATTAATGAAATAGATCAATAAATACGAGAGACTAAGGAACCAGATAGCAAAGCGTGTTTTACGCGTAGGCTACAGATTGTAAATCACATTGCGTGCGGTGTATCTGTCTTGCGAGACTATACTTCGATGATTTCTGAGAATCTGTCACGGAAACTGATTTATGAATAAATAATGACGGGAATAAATTAAATAACTTATAATTCATTACCGTATCCGACAAATAATATATATATACATCTATAAGGCCAATATATCAATATTAACATGACAAATGAAATTTCAGGATACAATTTAAAAAATTTGAAAGTACAGTTCCAAAATTCAAACAAATTAAATATATTGAAACTAGATTTCACCAAGTGCTTCAAAATATTAACCTGAGATTTGAAATAAAAAAAATTGTAAAATAGACCATTAAATACGACCAATCTTGAAAAATTTTCAATATGAATATGGAAGAAAAAAAAAGTAAAATCTCCCAAAATAGTATGAAATTCAAACCACGAGGTTGGAATCGCTTAATAGACTTTCGGGAAAGAGTCATTGGAAAAAGCATGCTAAAAATAACCTACACTTGAGGAAAGGAAAACCAAAATAAAAGCAGTGCGACAGGCAAGCCAGTATTGATTCTTGGTCTTATCTAGAATTCCCCAAGGAGGGGTGCGACCTGGATTCACAGTTGGGGGGGAAGGGAAGGGAAGGAAGAGGGAGGGAGAGGAAGAGGGAAGGGAAAGGAAGAAGGAAGGGAAGAAGAAGAGGGAATGGCAGGGAAGAGGAAGGAAGGGAAAGGAAAGGGAAGGGAGAGGGAAGGGAAGGGAAGGAAATCGAAGGAAGAGGGAAGGAGAGGGAAGGGAAGGGAGAGGGAAGAGAAGGAAGAAGGAAGGGAAGGAAGAGGGAAGGGAAGGTAGAAGGAAGGGAATGGAAGAAAGAAGGGAAAGGGAAGGCAAGGGAAGGGAAGGGAAAGGGAAGGGAAGGGAAGAAAATAATGATGACGTTCTGGTCATAAAATAGATTAGTTATATCCTCAGGGCAAAGGATAAAAAGGAATGACCCTCAGAAATATTTTTGCCAGTGCCGGAGCAGCAATAATAATAATAATAATAATAATAATAAAAATAATAATAATAATAATAATAATAATAATAAATAACTTGTCTTCAAACCCTCACCAAATACGTTGAGGAAATAGTCAAACTCCTACAATGCAAGTTTAAACCCAAGTTGCTTTAAACTTCATCAATCAAGCAGACTTGTCCTATGAAGGCACTCCAGAACTCTCCAATCTATTCTTATAAATCTTCAGTAACTTACATAAAAAAAAAAGTATGTAACTGCCTCGAACTTTGCCTTAACTTTGTACTGGAGAGTAAACCAATTTCCTGAACGGCGGCTTGTAAGAGTTAACCATTTACTTCTCAGGAAATCTCTGGCTTCCAAACTTCAATAACAACAATAACAACAGCAGCAGCAAATGCAGCAGTTTCTAGTTCACTGTAGGACAAAGGCCTCAGACATGTCTTTTGTACAAACCGTGTGTCACATGATCGTACATAGTTCATTTTGTGGATTTGCAATGCTTGCATACCAGAATGCATGAAATATCACACATGTTTGGGCTGAAGAGGAATAGAAGAAAGACAGAGATGATGAAATAATAATAATAATAATAATAATGATACTTTATTCATGTATGAGGTTTGAACAGTTTTCATCTTCAGAAGCAGGTCTTCTGGAAGCTATTTAACCTTTAAACTGACCGGTTTGTTTTTCTGGTTTTAAATTGAATTTCCTTTTATAATTCATTTACAACAAATTATATCGTCGTTAATAATCCTTGTTGCCAGGATGCCAGAAAACCCAAATCAATCAATCATCACGCTGCCAAGGTTTCTTTAAACTAAACTATAATTCTACGGGTCTTCCCCCCTTAATCAAGTTTCTGTTCTCAGCAAATTTGTCTGTCCTTTCTGCAAACAAGCTGCGACCTACGTCAGTCTATTTGTACTATATAATTAATCAGACATACAGAAAATGTACTTTGCAGTAAGCTAATCACGGCTATTTCACCGATCCTCACACGAACACCACAGGAAGAGCCTTAAGGAGGTAATCCCTTACCAATCTACAGGTAAATTTTCCCACAGGAAATTGGTCATTTTGACATTTTTATGTGAATCGTTATATATTTTTCTATTTACTTTATTCAAAACCCATGTTCAGTTATACACAAAAGAGATAGTATAATCAGACTGCTAACGCATAAGCATCAGAGTCTCAAAGATGAATATATAATGAATATATATATAGAATAAAGGTTGAAAGGTGTCTAGCTGGTTTCAGTTCCAGTATCACCAGAGCGTCGGCTGGGCAAGCCCAAATCCTCACTGTGGTGCCTAAACACAGCAGTGGCTTCCCAAGTAAACAGCTTAAACTCACGGTCCTGGACTGGGATCATCTCTCGTCATGCGAATGCGAGGCGAACGCGTTACCACTGTACTATCTAGGATAGTATAAGTAATAAAAGGAAGGTATTGATTGGTCTAATTTTTATAACTAGCATCAAAACAACAAGTCATGAATTTCGAAAAAAATACAGAAAAGAATAGAAACTTAATTTAATGTTGTTAATGCTCTTAAATATTTTATTTTGGTTATTCATTACTTCTATTTCCTTTCCTCACTAGGCTATTTTTCCTTGTTGGAGCCCTAGGGCTTATAGAATCCTGCTTTTCCAACTAGGGTTGTAGCTTAGGTTGTAATAATAATAATAATAATGATAATAATAATAATGATAATAATAATAATAATAATAATAATAATTTGCACTGACTCGCAGTGGTGCCCTTTTAGCTCGGAAAAGTTTCCTGATAGCTGATTGGTTGGACAAGATAATTCTAACCAATCAGATAGCAGGAAACTTTTCCGAGCTGAAAGGGCACCGCTGCGAGTCAGTGCAAATGTGCCTCATTAAAAAAAATTGAGTATAGTTCAGAAATTCTAACATTTGTTAGCCGTGACCGAGCTATCCTGTACTTAATATGGTTGAAGAGAAATATTTAGTGCCATCAATTATATTTGACCGGGTAGACTTATTTACAAGCTTCGGTGTTCGAATCAAGAGTTATATATTTACAAGCTTCGGTGTTTGAATCAAGAGTTAAATATTTACAAGCTTCGGTGTTCGAATCGAGAGTTAAATTTCACAATGATATCTGTAACACATACAATGATTTGATTACAGATGTGTCAGTATTGGTTCCAAAAGAATAAACAAGATATGCGTCCTATCCCTATACTTAGCAAATCAATTATCCTTTGTATTGCATCGAACTTCAAAAAAGATATCTATTTTACAAAACCCTGGTGAATAAGTAGATAACGTTCTTGAATAAAAAAGTACACAATTGTAGGGATATTTTCTTTTTAATAACCTCACTAAAATGCGTAGGTATAAAAATACCACAACCATAAAATGAATCTGGCCATCAATAACAGATAACCTAATTCTCCCGACTGTATAATGGCTGTAAAAATCCACACTTTATTACCAACTACGATTACCCAGAGAGAGAGAGAGAGAGAGGAGAGAGAGAGAGAGAGAGAGAGAGAGAGAGAGACCCTCGTTCTGAAATAATATTCAATTACAATTGATATAAATAAAATATGGACGCCTAATGAATATCAGAATCAAAGATTAGGATACACAAAGAATTGAAAAGTAGGTCATTAACCCAAGAATTTATGCCTGGTAAGCAATTTAATTGACTCTTCGCTGTGCACTGTAGTTGGAAACTATCTAGGCATGACATTTCCTCAGTTCTATACTGCCTAAACTCTTTTGCAATACAAAAACTAATTTACACAGAATTAACAACTTAATGATAGGCGTTGCCATGTCTTAGTTAGTTTTCTTTTATTAGAGAACTAGGTACGTGACCCATCACGAATGACGGCTAAATATTTATAGATAGATATGCACACACAGATTCGACCCTCCATACCACCTCTCCCTTTCCTACTGGTTCGGCAATTTTTGGGAGATTGTGGTTTCCGAGTGTACCTCTCGGGGGTAGCACCTCTCACCCGCGTAGGAATACACCCTCTTCCCCTACCCGAGGGACGGGGAGAGACCTTGTAATCATACTATTAGCATTATCATTATCATGATTATAAGCTAAGCTATAACCCTACAAAACTATAATTGGAAAACCAGGATGCTTTAAGCTTAAGGGCTCCAACAGGGAAAAATAGCCCAGTGAAGAGAGGAAACAAGGAAATATATAAACTATAAGAAAAGTAATAAACAATAAAAATATATTTTAAGAACAGTGACAACATTTAAATAGATCTTTCATTTATAAACTATAAAAACTTCGAAAAATACAAGAGGAAGAGAAATAAGAATAGTGTGCCCGAGTGTACCCTCAAGCAAGAGACCTCTAATCCAAGACATTGGAAGGCCATACGTTTGATAATACAGCTCAGGGTGACGGGAAAGATATATATTTTCACATATAGCCAGACACTTGCTCTATATTATATAGGGAAGGATTCTTCTTAATAAAGTCGAGACTTTTAGTATGAATTTGGCAACAAACGACCTTGAAGATAAAAATCCTTGTCATTTTAAGAGTTAATGAGATTGTTCTTTTCAATTTGCTTGCAATGTTAACATAATTTACAGCTTAAGTCTTGTGTGAATTATAGAATTTCAATCACACACCCTGTTAAAAATTTGTCGTCAAAAAAACGGTAAATGCCTGGCAACATTTATTCCAAGATTTTTACCTTTTTAAAAACAGATGCATTGACGTAAATGGGTGATATTACGGTCATCAAACCGTAATGGATAATAAAGTAGGGTACAAATTACGATCTCCTGTATTTTACTGAAATACGGCTGAGAACAGTACATTTTTATGGAGAATTTCCGATTAAGATTACGTTTTTTCTAACAGTGTACCAGTACAGTAAATCTGATGTGTGATTGCGTATCTGCACAAAGAACATTTTTTTTCCTTTCCTTTCTTCAAACAATTACTGATAAGAACGCTTATCAGATTATTACTCACCATAACGCATGATTTAGATCACAGATTGTGCAAAACTCTACACAGACCTAAAACCGAGATTAAATATTAAGACTTTAATTAAGCTGGCAAAAAATGCGTCAAGAGAAGCTTTGACCAAAGAAACAGATGCAACAGGAAAATAAAAAGCGAAAACTAAGAGATATTCAAGAAAATTAAAGGCAAATCTCTTTGCAGACAATTATGACATAAATGAAGCCCAACACTACTTAGTAATCTAGAGGTTTTATTCCTGCTATGACCAAGTTGTGGAATGATCTTCCTAATCTGGTAGTTGAATCAGTAGAACTTCAAAAGTTCAAACTTGTAGTATTTTTTTTTTTCATGTTGAGCAGGCTGACTAAGTCACTCTTATAAATCATATATGAAAAGATCTGCTTGAATGTTGTTACTATTCTTAAATGTTCTTAAAATATTTTAATTTTTCATTTCTTCTCATATCGCCTATTTATTTACTTGTTACCTTTCCTCACTGGGCTATTTTTCCTTGTTGGAGCCCTTGTGCTTATAGCATCCTGCTTTACCAATTAGGGTTGTAGCTTAACTAATAATAATAATAATTAGTTAACAGAGGAGATAATCAACTATAACAGCCCACCGGATCATCTTCAAAATTATTAACGGATAAAAGATTTAGCTTTAGTCCCGCTGACTTAAATCAACCCCCATCCCAAATTTTACAAAGAATTGCAATCTTTTTATACCTTATCATTTACTAAAATGAATTTTAACAGCCAGCAGTAGAATCCTTTCTATAAACACGATGTTAAGAATCTGACCACTAAAATAACGCGGATGAGCCAAACCGGATTCAAGATTTGAATGACAGTAAAACCTAACACGCCAATGTCCCTCGTGGAAATGAGAGCATCGCCAACAATAGCAAAAGCATTCATTGTCTGTTGCTCAAAGGTGTCATTGACCAGTTCTCGTAATAACTCGACTTCCTTCTATGATTCGCATCGCAATACACGGTGACCTTCAAACTATATGATGTTCTGCGTTAATCCCTACCAATATGATAGAGCTAATGTCTGGTTATATTCATAAAATTCTTTCATGTCATGCTTATGGAGAGAGGGAATAGTCATACCCGGGTGAGTGGGGTACCCCGAGAAGTAACACTCGAAGCTATTAATTGTTCACTTACTTCTTATGTAGCTTGTTTATTTCTTTATTTCCTTTCCATATTGGGATATTTTACCCTATTAGGGCCCTAGGGTTTACAGCACCCTGCTTTTCCAACTAGGGCTGTAGTTTAGCTAGTAGTAATAGTAATAATGATGATGATAATAATAATAATAATAATGATAATAATAATAATAATAATAATAGTGAAAAATCAGCGTTGAAAAAGGCACACATTAAAGAAGGCTTATGTACAATATTTACAGTACATGTCTGGAAGCTAAGTTTCAAAGGCCACTCAGGTACGCGTCCAAGAAGTAGCACTTCACAAAAAGAGGGGGCTGCATCCTACTTAAACATTTTAATACTTTTAAAAGTGCTTTTGGATCATTAACTAATTATCCAAGTAGCCACGCCCATAAAGTGCCATATCACTGTATCACAGAAAGGGAAAATTTGGCCACACCCATTTTCGTCGAAACTGCTTTGCGATTAAAGGTATCATTGGAAGAGGTAAATTGATGATTGAAAGCTTTTAAAATGGGTGAGAGATGCGCTATACAGCTAAAAAAATAAATTATTTACTCGCATTAATCTCGCTCTCTCTCTCTCTCTCTCTCCTCTCTCTCTCTCTCTCTCTCTCCCCTAATTAATACAATGCTGTTCAACTCAATATGCACGAAAGTATTCCTGCATATTATAAAAATATAAGGATATCAAATGTACAATATCACATAAAAAAACCGAATATTTATATAAGCATGTATTAAGTCATCTGTAACAACCTTTGAAAATATATCTGGAACATCGAATCTCGATTGATTTTGAGCTATATGGCATCCTGACATAAGGGTCATTAACGCCCGATATCATTTGTTACAGATAATGACAAAGGAAATTTCAATTTAAACCCATAAAAGCGAAGATGATCTTAAAAGAATATCTTTTAGAAAACCTGCTTAACAATAATCCTTTTCCAAGTAGGGTTATAGCTTAGCAGGTAATAATAATAATAATAATAATAATGATAATAATAGTGACGAGGAGTTAAAAATCGGATGTGGATTAGTAACAAATTATCTCGTGGGTTCTCACAATCCCTGTTAATCATGACGTAAACCCTTTTTTTCGAACATATGTCCATTGCTTAATTTGCGGGTAGGCCACACACTTCTGTCGTCCCTCTGTACTTTGCTTTAATTTTTCAGCCTTAAAAATTGATATATAGAAATAATCTGAAAATATCTAGCAGTGGATTGTTAGAAATGCTTCTATTATTATTATTATTATTATTAGCTCAGCTACAACTCTGGTTACAACAAAGCAAGATGCTATAAGCCCAAGGGCTCCAACTGGGAAAAATAACCCAGTGAGGAAAGGAAATAAGGAAATTATTAAACGATAAAACTCTAGAAGGAAAAACACAGATTGTTATTACCCAATAAATAAATCCGTCAAGTAATGAAATAATTTTCTTGTTGACAAACTAGATGAGGAGGAATCAAATTATTCCTTCTTGTGTAGAAACATCACCTAGGAAAATAAATAAACGATAAAACTCTAGAAGGAAAACAACAGATTGTTATTAACCAATAAATAAATCCGTCAAAGTATTGAAATAATTCTCTTGTTGACAAACTAAATGACGAAGAAGCAAATTATTCCTTCTTGTGTAGGAAACATCACCTACACAACAAGGGCCACTTCAAGTACACGAACAACCAATTATAGAGCAAAAGAAAGACCTAGAAAACAGACAGAATTGACAAAAGAAAAACAAAACCATCAATGACGTCCCCTAATTCGAGAAAACCCAGTTGACGACAACATTATGGTCTAGCCATCACTTTGTGAGGTTTCCTGTCAAAGAAGCTGTAACAGACATAACTTCCCGAAGTTAGCAAGTTTTGTGGGGAAAAAAGTATGTGCAGAAAACGAAACTACAACTTACAATAAGTCCCAAGTGTTATTGTGAACAAGAAAAGAGAGAAAATACAACACTTTGTGAGGTTTCCTGTCAACGAAGCTGTAACAGACATGACTCCAGAAAGTTAGCTAGTTTTGCGGAAAAAAAAATTTATGTGGCAGGAAACGAAACTGCGACTTGCAGTAAATGCCAGTGTCATTTTAAACAAGAATTAGTGCCATAGACTTTCCACTGTCTTGGATTAGAGTTCACGATCATGTCCTATCTTATTTCTCTTCTTTTTATAAGTTATAGTTTATATGTGAAGGATCTATTTTAATGATGTTACTGTTCTTTAAATGCTTTATTTTCATTGTTTAATTTTTTTTATAGTTTATATATTCCCTTGTATCCTGTCCTCACTGGGCTATTTTCCCCTGTTGGAGCCCTTGGGCGTATAACATCTTGCTTTTCTAACTAGGGTTATAGTCTAGCTTGTAGTAATAATAATAATAATATTAATAATAAGAATAATATGGAATCCCTACTTACATAGGCTACCAAATGGTTAATAAATGGTAAAGAATTAAAAGGGAAATAAACCAGTATGAGCAAATAGCAAAAATCGGACACGCAAACTGAACTTATAAAAACCATAAATTTCAGCAGTATTTTAAAATCTAGCAAAACTTTAATATCATTCATAAATTTGCTAAATTTTATGAAGCCTTTCCGTGTGAAAGAACAGAATTGAGTCCAATTACTCCAATGTCAGCATAAGCTACGTACAAGGACCGCTGCGAGTGTCAGGAAGCATAGAGATAAGAGTAAATTCTCATGGCTAGGACTGTCTGACTTCTGTGGCTAGATGATTTTAATCCTTGAATCTACTTTACAAGTTATCAAGAACATAAAATCGTTATCTAACATACAGATCCTATTCCTATGTACGTCCGCATATAACAATGTGAGAGAGAGAGAGAGAGAGAGAGAGAGAGAGAGAGAGGCCATTTCAAAAAATATAGATCCTATTCTTGTGTGTGTGTAGAGAGAGAGAGAGAGAGAGAGAGAGAGAGAGAGAGAGATTTTCAACATATAGATCCTATTCGTGTGTGCGTCAGCAAAAAAAAAAAGAGAGAGAGAGAGAGAGAGAGAGAGAGAGAGAGAGATGCTATTTCTAAACATATAAATCCTATTCCTGTGTACGTCAGCATATAAAGAGAGAGAGAGAGATGCTATTTCTAAACATAAATCCTATTCTTGTGTACGTCAGCATATAAAGAGAGAGAGAGAGAGAGAGAGAGAGAGAGAGAGAGAGAGAGATGCTATTTCTAAACATATAGATCCTATTCCTGTGTACGTCAGCATATAAAGAGAGAGAGAGAGAGAGAGAGAGAGAGAGAGAGGCTATTTCTAAACCCATAGATCTTATTCATATGTGCGTCAGGATATGAGAGAGAGAGAGAGAGAGAGAGAGAGAGAGAGATGTGCCCTTCTAAAAAAAATCCGGACGACATGATTATCAGTTTAATTCCCCAAAATATTTCTCATTATTTAATGCAACCATTTGAGAATACGTATACGAGTAATAACTTAAACATTAGTATATGTGTAACAATGAACATACTTATATGGGTAATAATGAGTACGGACAAACTCTTCGCAAGTAGATAAGTGTACTGGCTGTCACCATCGTACTTAATTTATTAGACAAAAACACTTAATCTATTGTTTGTATCTTTGCAACAGAAAAAATGGATAAAAATCAACAAAATTACTTTTAAAAATGAAATATTAACAAACGTGAAATATCTTTACGATGCTGACTCAATACTGTCCTGTACTCCCTATAGTAACTAGCTGTCACTGTTAAATTCCCTCATGGGCCTTACTTACTTGAAGGTAATTTGGAATATTTCTTCAGTATATTTGTTTAACTCTTTGTTCCTAGGAAACCCACAACAAGCAGGTTCATCATCATCATTATTATTATTAGCTAAGCCACCACCTTAATTGTGAAAGCAGGATGCTATAAGCCCTAGGGCTCCAAAAGGGGAAATTAGCCCAGGAAGTAGATGTTCCACGTGAATATAACAAAGCCATGTCTTCGAAAAGTAACCAACAGTTAAGGGTCGCTCATGAATGGCATAGGCAAGGGATATTGACAATGTTAGTAGTGTAATATGCAATATATCTAAGAATGTGTGTGATACATTGATTTTTGTCTATCCTGTAGAGAGTAGACTCCATTTACGTGACATGACCAGAAAAACAGCCACTTAATTATATAATGAGCCTCGGTTGTTTATGTCAGGTTGGACACATACACACACAAACACAGTGGGTGTGTGTGTGTGTGTGGAGAAGGGAGTTATGCATCGCCCATGATCATCAAAGTTGTACTAGTCCATGGACTCCCATACTAGGTTGGTTTGCTGTGAGCGATCAAACAAAAGCTCCCATCCTCACCAATCTGAGCTGGTCAGCCTAGTATTAAGAGGAATTTTTCGTACCAAAAGAGATGACTGACACTGATGGTTCCAAAATCAATCTAAATCAACTAAAAAAAAAAAATCTGTTAATTGGAATTCAGATAGGATGCATTATCTCCCAAAGCTAAATTAAAAACCGGCTTCAAGCGCCAAGCACTTTTAAGACAGGAATTTTTATTTTTTAGAATACAGTTAACCGGAATATGTAAACCCTAGCAATTTAATAGGACCTAGGTTAACTTTTTTTTTCTAATTCATAAGGTGAAAGTGGGAAATGTATTAAAACAAAATTTTGAATGACATAACATTCGTTTGTTACGATAAATGTCCTTCAAATATTAGACCTATTATGATTATTTAATATTTCCATAAAATAATAACGGCCCAGCTTTTTTAATTAGTTGTAATAATATTAAAATGAGGTTTTCATGGCCATGTCATTAACTCAACCCAATTGAATGAATTACTTTTACTCAGCTTTGGTGTGTTACGAGGTTAATCTAGGAAAAACAACAACAACCACAAAAATAACAAGGTATGGAAATAGATCTACAGCTTTTGAAAAGTTGGGTTAATACACAGCCAAAATATAATACCTTATAACACTTTTATAAATTTTATACGGAATAACACTGCGTTCTGTTATCCTTATAAAACTGTCACAAGATGTTATTCAAACCGGATGTCGTATTAAGCAAGAGCGTTATGAAACCAGATGATTCATTTTAACGTTCCTCGTACTCACGATCAATACTCGAAAAGGTTAGGAATGACTAAAACGTTGCAGAAAGACATATATGTTTTAAAGGCGCTAGTTCTTAGTCTTAAGATTTATCGGCTAATCGAGGAAACCACTCTTTCCATTGTCTGTGAACATTCCACAAGTGTTCACTAAGTCACCGGACAGGAAAACAAAGGCGAAGCATAGCCATCCATAAATCGATTACCTGATCACGCAAATTAGAACCCGTGCCTCAATAAATCCAGTTATTTCTAACAAATCACTTAAAATTGCTCAACAAGCATTTTGAACACCTATCCCTTGTTCGTACTTTCGTAGTCGGTGCGAGGAACGCACCGCAGTCGTGCTATTGATTTTAATGCGTCACTTGTCGTAATTTCTTATTAGAATAAATTCCCATCTCCTAGCTTGATATGTAATTCATTGTATCAATTAGAATCATAACAATGAAATTACCATAGAACTAAACTAGTAGAGAGAATCTCGAGTCAAAACATGACTCATCCTTTTCAGTTTGTCTCCGGGCCACCCCTAACCCCAACACGAGAACACCGGTGTACCCCTTATCACCGCCTATTGAACAAACACCTTTAAATTTTACTCTTCTATTTGTTAATAGTTATGCAATTAAATGCTATTATTGTAGCTTGTCTGTTGGAACAAATTAAAGGGAAGTTTTTCTGTAAACGAGAAGTTAAGAAATAAGCCCAAAAATCACTTATATGACCTAATTGCCCTCTCGATCAGCTGACTGGCCGCGCGTCGTCTGCTAACAATGTGGCCAATCCCGTCATAGACACAAAAGTGACTATCTCTTACCTTTTACCAGCTGCTTTCCTCGTTTATTTATCCTCTCTATGACGAATTATATAAATAATGATAAAATCCAAAGGACAATCAAGCACTCAAATCTATCACTAAAGGCCAGAAATTCACCTTTATCTCACAAAATTTGACACGGGAGCACTACAGCACCACACCGACGGGTCTCGGTTGAGTATCCAACTGAGGACTCGGTGTAGCCGTCGTCATAGTATGAACCGAACACACCCGGGGTCGCTCTCCCGGCAGCTTCCTGCGTCCGAACCCCTGCGCAGAAACTCATTTTCTACTACACAGTTAACTCTTGTTCTCGGTTATCAATGATTAGTATGATAGCGCTCATTTATTAGCCTATATGTTTGTGAGAACCAATTGGTATTGTTCTATTACGTTATTACAAAGATCTAATGCAATACGTTGCCATATTTACCTAATGCTTTATCAGTAAAGCATATATATATATATATATATATATACAGAGAGAGAGAGAGAGAGGAGAGAGAGAGAGAGAGAGAATTCGTATACGAGTGAAAAAAGATTGGGAAATGTTGAAATATATTTTGTTAGTTGTTTTCACTGTCAATCAATTACAGTGGACTAGTAACCACTGATTATATATATATATATATATAATATACATACATACAGTAATACCTCGGTATGTGACCATACTTCGTAAAAAAAAAATTATCGAATTCAAATTCCTTTGAATACCAAATCATTATTTCCCATAACAAATAACGAAAAATTGAATAATGCGTTCCAAGTCCCAGTTGATTAGCTAATACCATGACGTACTGTATAAGCATACGGGTTTGTAGTTTTTATGTAAACAGTAAATACAATAATACATAAAACTATTAATAAAAATATAAACATTAGAAGTCATTTTAACATGAGGAAAGTTACCTTTTTGGTTGCAATATCATGGCATAAGTGAATGAGGGCGTGCGGAGAAAGGGAGGAGTTACCAGCGGGAGAGGAATTCCCTTCTATAAAAACATAAAGTAATTGAGTTTCGGGGTTTTTTCCCTTCTCTGTCGCTTTGGGGCAGGTTTTTCTTTAATTAAAGTCTGATCCAATGTAGTTGCTTCCGTCTTTTTTGCAGAAAATTTTTACGTTACACCACCTGCTGACCTGCTATCACAGGTCCCAAAGAAAACGTATTAAGTGTCTTGAGGGCCCTTTCTCATAAATAGTAGGCTGTGAAGGTTGTATGGCATTTACAGACTGTCCTTCAGGAATTAGCCCGCTGACAGGTTCTTCTAAAAGGTTAATGTGGAACCTACTCCCCTGAGCTTATGAGTACGAGCATGTGCTGGCTTTCCAGCTTACTATATGCCTGGGTTTGTGATCTGTTAATTGTCTCTTAAAGCCAAAAAGAGATGGTGTTTTTGGAGATCTTTTTTATCATACCAGAGCTGATAAAGAGGTTCTGTAAAAGTGGCCTGAAGGGGCGAATCCACTTCAAGTAGCGTCTTAGTGCCCTCACAACGTAAAGAAGTAAATTATTCGGATCGTCGGTTGCTCCTTTAAGTGAGGAGATGGAGAAAGATTCAAACCTCATATCATTTACAACCAGATTCAGAGTTTTTACCACAAACTCTGGAACAAAGGAAAGCAAAGCCTTTCCCCACCCCTTGGAATGACTTAGTAGATACAATAAGCTGTCTGCATTGTCTATTGCCTCCCTGGCCAACTCTGACTGCATCTACATTGTCTATTGTCTCCCTGGCCAACTCTGACCAGGGAATGTTATGCATATGCATTGTCCATTGCCTCCATGGCCAACTCTGACCAGGGAGACTTGTGCATCTGCATTGTCTATTACCTCCCTGACCAACTCCGACCAGGGAAGTTCCAAAGCAGATTTTGACCCCTGTGGGCAAAAAGCTTCTCAAATGAAATTTATTTTCTCTTTCTCAGCTCTCTGGTTGGGTCCCCTGGTCGTTAACCGGCCAAATGAGGGACAACACCTTAAAATGACTGGAATCACTGTCCTCTGCCTCCGTGAGTTAGGACCGGCATTGGGAGCTGCAGTATTGATCATGTCCAATGAATCCTCATTCCTCACAGAGAGAGGAGTCATTTAGATCTGAGGAAAGTTAGCAGGAACAAGTAGTTTTCCTCTCTGGAGTCTGGGTGGTACTCTGGAGATTCTTCCTGGACAGGGACATCTATTGCCAACCTCGAGGTGCTCTTTGTTCGCGAGCTAGCCTTGGGTGATGAAACAATGCTTGTACCTCTGAAGGACAAGCAAGTTCACGTCGGGAAGACCTACAGACTGAAGAATCTCTGAAATGCTTGACACCTGATGACAACAACTGGGTGAGTGAGTTCTATACAAGCTCAACCGTGGCATTCTATGGGAGTATCTCTCCCTCCTGGATTCTTTATCCTGATGCTTAAGTGAAGAGAGTTCTCTCACTTTTTGATGAATTCTGGGCTCCCTTCTCTCAGTTGAGAAAAATTATCTCAGTAGGATAACAAAGAGGAAAATTTTGTCCAAAAATGAGAGCAGTCTAGATAGCTGGCTGGTGGTATGCCAGAGCATGACTGGGTGATCTTATCTGAACCAGTAACTAAAGGTGAGCCCCTGTGCGTGTGCCCAAACAGAAGAATGTGCACTATACGGAGAGCTCATAAGAGTGTGAGTAACTTGTAAAATTTTCTTTAATCAGAGAACGATTGTCCACGTGAGGGAACATACAGCTAGCAGTAAAACGTGCTTGCACAGGAGAATATTCTCCAAGGGGAAAGTGAATGCAAAGATTAGAATATGCATGAATTGGAGAATGCAAATGATCATGAGTATGAGCTTGTACATGACCAGACAATTGCTGGCTACTTGAGTGCAACTGAGTGCTGAAGCTTTTTGAAAGTGTAGGGTATGCACACATACAAGAGCGTTGTGTCAAAGGAGAGTACTGTATGCATGCGCTCGATCATAAATAGTTCCAGGGACTAGAGAACAATATTTTTATGGCAAGCATGTAGAGTGGGTGAATACTAATTGGAGAATGTGCTCCAGCAGGAGAGCACCTTAACAGAAGGGCACATATAAATAATTGGATAGTTCATAATTCAATAAATTCAAAACTACATGCAAACAGGTGAATGAGCATTAACAGGGGGGCATATGTCAACAGGAGAATTTTCCCATTCAGAAGAATTTGCGTTAATGGAGGGCAAGCAAACAGTAGAATGCTCACAATCAGGTAAGCATACGCCAACAGTGGCATGTCAGGTGTGACATCAAGACACAATGACTGCGCGCTACGTAGGAAGCACACGCGAGTAGAGTAGTAGTTGCGGCTTATGAGAGCATATGAATGCCTAGGGCCAAAATGAACAGTACATTATGTTACCAAATAAGCGAATGCCTGATAAGTGAAGAGTGCATGCAAGTGAATGCTCAACATCAGCAGTATGCATGCCAATTAAAGAGCATGTAAACTCTGAAGAATACTTATCTGTTGCCATCCTTGAGCAGGTGAGTACTGTATTCAAAGTCTAGAGAACTTGTGTTAAATGTAGAATGCACAAGAATACAAGTGTGTGTGTCCTCGCAGGAGAGTGAGTGTGAACAGGTGGTTGCTTATTGTTGTATTTCTCTCTGTGGAGAGAAGATTCGTCTTCTGAGGATGTAATATGACAAATTCGTAGATAATTTGTATTTTTCCTAACTATACAAACCTTAGCTATTTACATGAGGTAATTACTTCGGCGTAGCTGAAATGACGAGCCATAAGAATTTTAACGAGGGTTTACTACCCCTCCGCTAGTTAGCAGAGGGTAGGGAGGGGTAGCTTGCTACCCCTCCCCCCTCACAAACACAGTGCATGCTCCACTTTACTTAGAGGTAGGACTTATCTTGGGGGACAGGGCTGGCGGGCAAATATGTGTACTGTAAATAGCTAAGGTTTGTATAGTTAGGAAAAATACAAATTACCTACGAATTTGTCATTTGTTCCGTAACTGAAATACAAACCACGCTATTTACATGGGGTGACTAAACCCTTAGGAAGGGTGGTAAGTCCCTGCCATACTGCCTTTGGCTTGCCCGGGGATTCCATATTCGAGCGTTAAGTACTCGGACAATAGGGAACCCCTGCTCCTCGCTAGCGGTTGTGAAACTGCCGCGGCCTACGTAAGGTGTGTGTGAAGGTGAAAAGTGACTCGTCCTAGGAAGTTGACCTGGAGTTCCTCAGAAGGAAATCTAGGCTAGGACTCTCCGAATACCACCTCGTCAGGGTATGGGGACATGACAGTATTACACTTAATATTAGGAACACAAGGAAGCATGGTCTACCTGCAGTGGTTTGAGGTCAGCTGTGCAGAGAACCCAGGATGCTGCTTTCTCCAAGGGAGGAGAGGATGAAGAAAAGAATAAGGGCCAGACAGATCTTTTCATTCATGCAGACTAACACCGGGTAACAATGCCCTCAACCTTCTGCTACTTGTCCATTAAGGAGCCTGAGGTTTAGACCAGCTGTTGTGCAGCCACCACAGGGCCGATAGAAAACGTATCGAGCCTCCTGTGGGTCACGTCTTGCAGGTAGTGGGCTGTGAAGGTGGTCTGACGCTTCAACACCCCCGCTTGCAGGACCTGCGTCACTGAATGATACTTCATGAAGGGCAGGGACGTAGCTACGCCCTTGACATCATGCGCTCTAGGGCGATGTGACGGAGAAGGGTCAGGATTCAAGGTCAGGTGTATTACCTTGCGAATCCAGGCTGAGATGGTATTCCTGGTGACCCTTCTCTTCGTTTTCCCAGTGTCCACGAACCAGGCTTGAACCTGGGGACAAACTGCAGCTGTTCTCTTAAGACACAACCTCAGACTCCCTACTGGCAAGGTAGGAGATGGTCTGGGTCATCTGTTACAGGACGGAGACTCGAAACCTGGAAAGAGTCGAACCGCGGGTCCGGCACTCCCGGGTTCTGAGTCTTGGCAACAAAACTCAGGGACGAACCTGAACGTTACCTCCCCCTATCCCCTTGAATGGGCGATGTCATATGAGACCACGTGACTCGCTTGGCCGAGGCTAAGGCTAGAAGGAACACTGTCTACCCGGTAAGGTGGTGATCTGGAGCCTTACGTAGTGGTTCGTAGGGAGGTCTCTTTAGAGACTTGAGGACTCGAACCACATTCCAAGGAGGAGGTCTCACTTCCGACTGAGGGCAGGAGAGAACATAGCTTCGAATGAGGAGAGAGAGTTCCAGCGAGGAAGAAATGTCTATCCTTTGAGCCTGAAGGGAAAACTTAAGGCTGAGAGATAGCCTTTCACTGCCGAAACTGAAAGGCACATTTCATCCCGCAAATACACGAGGAGCTCTGCTATTGCTGGAAGTGGCATCGTGTGGAGGGATACCCTTTCCACGACACCGACCACAGTAAACTCGCCCCTTCACCTGGTAGACTACTGCAGAAGACTTGTGCAGGTGTCCAGACATCCTGTTCGCAACTTGTTGCGAAAATCCTCTCTCTTTGAGGAGATGCTGGATAGTCTTCCGGCGTGAAGTCGAAGCGAAGCTACGGCTTTGTGGAGGATGTTGGCATGTGGTTGTGTGAGTAACCCGTGACGTGGAGGGAGTTCCCTCGGAGGCTTCGTAAGGAGTTACAGAAGGTCTGGTGAGCCATTCTGCGAGATGCCCTAGCGGAGTTATAGAGGTCACTGAGAGACTGACCGATACTCTGGTCTTGTAGAGTACTCTCCTCATCAGCCAGAACGGGGGAAGGCGTACACATCGATGTTGTCCCACCGTTGTTGGAAGGCATCTTACCAGAGGGCCTTGGGGTCCGGGACCGGGGAGCAGTACAGTGGGAGCTTGTAGTTCAGTGCTGTAGCGAACCGGTCCACAGTTGGGGAACCCCACAGAGTCAGGACTTTGTAGGCTACTTGAGGATCCAAAGACCACTTGGTATCTAGTATCTGTGTCGCACTGCTCAGACTGTCGGCGAGCACATTCCTTTGCCCGGAATGAAGCAGGCTGCTAGGGTGATTGAGAGGAACTCGGGCCATCTCAGTATCTCTACTGCAAGATGGGATGGCTGTTCTGAAAAAGTACCTCCCTGTCTGAGCATATAAGCCATCTCTGTGGTGTTGTCGCTCCTCACAACCACAGAGTAGTCCGCCAGGCTTGGTGGAGCTACTGAAGTGCCAGGAACACGGCTTTCATCTCTAATAGGGCTTTCATCTCTAATAGGTCTAGAGGAGGTACTTTCCTGGTTCTGACCACCAGCCTGAGGTCCTGTGGTTCAGAACGTGCCCCCCCCCCCCCCCCCGTTTCTTTGATGTGTCCAAAAACAGCATCAAGTCTGGGGGGAGGACGAGAAGGTCCACTCCCTTTCGTAGATTCTCGCCTGCTACCCACCACTGGAGGTCCATCTGTTCCGGTTGTCCCATGGGGATCAAGGTGTCCGGGGAGTCATGTCCCTGACTCCACCGCGACCTGAGTCGCCACTGGAGAGAACTCATCCTGAGGCGACTGTTGGGAACCAGACAGGCCAGGGAGGAGAAATGGTTGAGGAGACGTAACCACATTTGGGTTGGAAGTTCTTCTCGTGTGAGGAAAGGTTTCGCGACCTTCCTCAGTCTTGCTATCCTGTCGTCTGAAGGGAAGGCTTTGTGGAGATTGGTGTCTATGACCATGCCTAGGTATACCAGACTCTGAGAGGGCTGCGGAGAGGACTTCTCGAGGACTACCATGATCCTTAGAACCTGACAAAGTCCGAGAAACTTGTCCCGATGGCGAAGAAGGGTTGCCTTCGAGTCTGCTAGGATCAGCCAGTCTCCCAGGAAACGGAGGAGACGGATGCCGATCCTGTGAGCCCATGAAGAGATCAGAGTGGACACCACGGCGAACACCTGAGGTGCTGTGGAGAGACCAAAGCACAGCACCTTGAACTGGTATATCTTGTCTTCCAGGTAAAATCCAAAGTACTTCCTTGAAGACGGGAGGAACGGGATTGGAAGTACGCGTCCTTCAGGTCCAGTGTACACATGAAGTCTTGTGGTCTCACTGCAAGACTGACCGCGTCTGCCGTCTCCATACTGAACGGACACTGTTTAACAAACCCGTTCAGTGTCGAGAGGTCGATGACCGGTCTCCAGCCTCCAGACGCCTTCTCACAGGGAGGAGTCGATTGTAGAAGCCTGGGGACCCGTTCACAACCTCTTGGAGGAAGCGCTTCTTCAACATGGTCTGGACTCCTGCCCGGAGGGCCTGTCCCTTTACTGATCCCTACCCAGGGAGGAGGGTGGGGCTCGTTACCGACACTGGATCTATTAAAGGAGGCAAGCTCAGAGAGCTGGCCCTTGGCCTTGTCTCTGGCGCTCTTCATTCCCTGAGACCAGGGTAAAGCTGCACTGGCCCTATGGAGTTCCTGGGTGGAGTAGATTCGGTCCAGGACCGTATCCTTCCCTTCACAAGGAGGAATCTCTGGGTCTGGGGTCTCCTGGAGCTCTCCTCCTGATGGACTGGCAGCGAGGTCTCCCGTCCCCAGAGGCTCTTCCTGGGGAGACTCGCAGACATTCTCCAAGGGTCCATCTGGTTCCTGTTGGGTCCTTGCGGAAGACTTGGGCCTTCGGTTCCCTCCTAGGAGGGAAACAGGACTCCAGCAATGAAGGATGTAAGGCTTTCGCCCCCTCCGTACGAGAAGATTTCTCAGGAAGAGGCGGGAATTCCCCCATTGGTGTGATGGGGGAGAGGACCGGATCTTCCCGGGGATTGGTAATGCTCATCCGCAGGGGAGGCGGAGGAAGTCTGAGGAGAGATAGGAGCCTGTGTAAGGACTCGCGAAGAGACAGGATAGCCCTTGGAGGAGATACCACGTCAGGGATTCCTCTCTCCCTCTTCAGGGGGGGAGGAAGTTGCTGCTGATTAGTGACCCCAGTCAGAAAGCACAGGCTTCATCGCCTGCGTAAGCGCTCTGACAACGGTGTCCAACCAGGGTTGCTGACTGACCGTCGCGCTGTCAGATAGTCCCTCTGGAGGGAAGGGGATCGTTCGATCCCTTGGAGGAGTCGACACATGAGGGTTCGCCTGTAGAGAATCTGCAATGAAGGGAGAAGAGTCCTTAGACCTGTCCGGAAACCTCCCCTCCTCCAGAGAGGGCGCTGCTCTGCGCTTGCGGGGAGGGGAACGCGATGGTGACCTGACCGCCAGAATCCCCAATGTAATTTGGGCGTGACCGTGTTGGAGATCGGTGCGCCGATCATGCTGGTGATCGCGCGAAAAGCCCAGTTCTGGGTAGCGCGTAAATGAATCGTGCGTAGCAGGATATTCGTGCTCGCGCGCACGCGTACTCGCGTGAGCGTGGGCGTATCGGTGATCGCACGGGAGAAACCATCGGTGCCCGCGCGGACGATCCTCGGCGCTTCCGCGCGTATGAAGATCGTTGGCGCTTGCGCGCAAAAGAAGATCGTGGGCGATTGCGTGAGGGAAACCATCCCGCGCGCGGACGATCTTTGGAGACAGAAGATTGCCGCTGCTTGCGCGCGACAGAAGATCGCCGCTGCTTGCGCGCGACAGAAGATCGTCGGCGATTGCGCGCGGGAAACCATCCCGCGCGCGGAAGAAATAAACGCGGACGATCTTCGGCGTTTACGCGCGTACGAAGATCGTCGGCGTTAGAGCGAGAGAAGATCGTCGGTGATTGTGCACGGGAAACCATTGGTGCCCGCGCGTGTACGATCTTCGGCTATGTAAGATGATCGTCGGCGATTGCGCGTGGACGATCTTCGGCGCTTACGTGTCTGCGAAGATCGTCGGCGCTCGCGCGCGAGAGAAAATAGTCGGCGATCGCGTGCGGGAAACCCTCGGTGCCCGCTCGCGGACGATCTTCGACGATCGCCCGCGCGCGCGGACGAGCGGGAAACCGCGCGCCGACGATCCGCGATGATCGCGTGAGGGCAACCATCCCCCGCGCGGACGAACCTCGATGATCGCGCGTGGGATGGTCTCCCGCAAGCGGAACGATCTTCGGCCCTTACGGGCGTTATGAAGATCGTCGGCGCTTGCGCGCCTAGCGTGTATCAGAAGATCGTCGGCTAACGATTTTCGACGATCGCGCGCGGTTTCCCGCGAGCGGACGTACCTCGAAGATCGCGCGCGGGCAATCTTCGCCGCTTACGCGCGAGTGAAAATCGTCAGCCCTTGCACGTCTAGTGCGCAACAGAAGATCGTCGGCGAGAGCGCGCGCGCGTAACTGCGCGCGTGCGCTAGGTTGAAGGATCAGCTAACTCGTAGATCAGGAACTGGGATGTGTCCCTGAAAGGGAGGGCATCCACTGAAGAGGACCAAGGCAGGTCTGCTTCAGAGAGCCGACGATCATCTGGAAAAACTGCTTAACACTCCGAGGAGTGGTCTCTGTGAGGGACCTCTCCCACGAACGGGAGAGGTGTCCTTCATAGAAGAGACTTGGAGACACCGCAGGCTGAACCGCTGGTGAGCGCCTGTGTGCTATCTCAAGAACTCCAACGATGTGCGCTAATGCGCAGGGAACGTTGGTAGCAGCCTCTGGAACAGGATGTCTCTGGAAGGCAGTCTCAGGAACAGCAGGAATAGCAGCCGAGCGCTAGTGCGCAAGAGAACGTTGGCGCGCAGGGGATACTTGGCACTTAAGGGACTTACTCACGATGTGAGAAAGCCTCTTCTGACCCCAGATGGAATGGAGCCCGTTGGATAACGGGGAGTGTGGGCGCCCAAACCGCGTCAGCAGCCAGGAACGGATACGGCAGGTCAGCAGGTCCACTGAGGGCACGAGAAACCAAAGGTCTAACGTAGCCTGTGTAGCGAGGCCCCGAAGGATTGAGTTGCGAGACCCCAAAGGGTCAGCGCAACGAGAAACCGAAGTTTCCCTGTCACTAATCACCGAAGTGTAGTAGTGACTAAAGTTACGAGAGCCCGAGGGATCTGCGTAACTAATGTTACGGGACCCCGAAGAGTCAGAGAAACGAGAAACCGAAGTTTGCTTGTCACTAAACACCGAAGTGTTAGTGACTGAACAGCAAGCTGTTTCAACAGGAACAATCCTCTGAAGAGGATTCTCTATGAGTGGCCTCTCTCGCGAACGAGAGAGGTGAACACTTGGTAGAAGAGACTGGTGATGGTGCCCCCAAGGGCAGTAGGATCAGCTGACGTAAACAGGAACAATCCTCCGGAGAGGAGTCTCTATGAGTGTCCTCTCACGCGAACGGGAGGAGACACTTCATAGAAGAGACCATAAGGAGCAATCCTCCGAAGAGGAGCCCTTAGTGCGGCCTCCCTCGCGAACGAGAGAGGTCACAAGACTGATCCTGCAGCTGCTCAGCCCCTTGAGCATAGCTACAGAAGCGACCGCTCAGCCCCGAGATCATAGTTGCTTAGTACCATGGTCCGGCCTTGCAACCGCTCAGCCCCTTGAGCAAGTTACAAGGGCGGTCGCTCAGCCCCAAGAGCATAACCGCCTAAGGACCAGGAAAAAGGGTAAGAAGGGAAGTTAACTAACTACCCTTGGAGGCGAACCTCCTTATCGTTCTAGGATGCACTGAAGAGCTGACAATAGTCACGGGGGAACTTCTAAGAGAAGGGAACGCCCATGACGATGTCCTAGAGAGACGGCAGCGACAGCAGACTCCCCAGGCATAAACAGGACAGCTCTGCTTCGAAGGCACACTACAGTCCACGAAGAAACAGCATCGTAAACTGGGAAATAAAAATGAATAATTATTTAACAGAGATTCCCCCGGGTGAAACTCCGAAGAGTAACCCCGAGGGAAAGAAAACATAAGAACGAAAGTTAGGTATGCGCCCTCCTCCCCCACTGACATGCACGGGCGAGGGGGGAGGGCGAAAAACTTAACAAAAACAGAATCACAGTATAACAACTATAATTATGTAACTGACTTTGAATGTTCCAAGAATCACAGACCGCCGAAGGGAAGTGTTCCCCGAGCTGAAAAGTTAAAAATACAATTAGATTTCATAAAAATAATTGAGACAAATAAAACGAAATAGCGACTCGGCCCGAGAAGCTATCGTAGAAGACGTAGTACGGAGTAAGAGGTGAACGACCTCGAGAGAGGGGCCGCTCTCCATGAAGGCAACCATGGTGGCCTAGGAGTGAACGGCCGTGACCAAGAAGAGAATCGTGGTGGCCTAGCGCTAAGCCGGCGATCACTTTCGTAGACGTACACTACACACACCGTACAAACACTGAAAAGGAAACTTACTATATTCTATACACAAGAAAATATGTAAACATTAATACGTAATGTTAAATATATTAAGTATAAGAGAAAGTAAGTTAAAAGACAAAACATTAATGGCCGTCAAGCGAGGATGGGAGCGGAGACATCCGCTCGCCATACGAGCCAAAAGTAAAGTGGAGCACGCACTGTGTGTGAGGGGGGAGGGGTAGCAAGCTAGATAGATACCCCTCCCTACCCCCCGGCTAACTAGCGGAGGGGTAGTAAACCCTCGTTAAAATTCTTATGGCTCGTCATTTCATCTACGCCGAAGTAATTACCCCATGTAAATAGCGTGGTTTGTATTTCAGTTACGGAACAAACTACGCTTCCTGACACTGGAGAGATTGGATTCCTGGGAAAGCGAATGACATCTTTGTCGTGCCCCTTAGAAGTTGGCAAACTGCGCTGATTGGAACCTCTCTTTTTTTTTGTCTTCGTAAGACAATCAGAACCAGGCAAAGCTATCGCTGATGATCATGTTGCAGGGAATGGACTGGGAGGTGATGGAGGCCATAGACACTTCTTCCCCTTACACAAAGATGTCAAGTTCAAAGGTGATGTTAGCCCTGGAAGCAAGAATTGGCAATCAATTGCACCTCACGGGAAGCTCAGCATGACGGAGGGGGTCTTGCTAAGGGTTTCTTTCGGTGGTGCAGCAGAAGAAGACTTATGAGGAGGAGGGGATTTAGCCCTAGATGATGCTAGGGCTTACAACAGTGTTTCCTTCGAAGGAATAACCTCCAAACCTATGGATGGTCATAAAGTCCTTAGGACGTAATCTTTATCTGCATTGTCACCTATAATTAATATTTCTTCAGGTTTACTGCAAGAAGGAATACCTGCTTCTCTAGGGGAAGCAGGTAAAGCTGGTTCACTCTGCCCTTGCCTTAAGGTTGAATTAATACCACTGTCCGTCATTACCTTCCCCTTGGAGGAGGTTGACGACAAAGGATCAGAAGCCAGAGCACAGGAGAACGAAATGGTCCAGCAGATTTCTTAAAATTCAAGGAAGACCCCAAAGACAAAGAATCTCTCTTGGCCTTCTTTTTCCTACTGCCACTGGGAGGACAATCACAGCTTACATTCCTCAGAGGGGGATGACAGTAAGCAGTCATGACCCCTGAAAGAAGGACACAAAGAATGGGGATACAGGACCAACTAGCATATGAAGGTTCCCCACTGCCAGCTGGAAACTCCTGGGCAGGACCCCATACTTACTCGTAGTTTCTCCTTATCATTAACACACAGCAATCTAACAATCTAAAAGTAGGAAAAAAAAATTAAACAAGCCAAGTTTGGAACCCCAACTATACGTCTGTATGACTTGACAGCTTTAGTCAAAGTAGTTATTTGGTGAACTGGCAGGCTAGGCGAGGCTTCCCCTGTTACCCACAAGTATCTACCGACACCTCGCTATATGGTTTAACAGCAGAGTTTCAGCTTTGCTAAAATCATACACCTATTAACCTTCTGGTGATCCCGGGCCGTGACACAATTGCTGTCAAGCTTATGACTTTTGGTCAGGGGAAAACGTTTTCACGGTGAGCAAGGAAGTCACGTGTCAACCTACTTAAGTTGACATTTTGTTGTATAACTAAAAAAGGAAAGAAGATAGAAAGAAGCAGACAAATTCATTAAAAAGCTGAATAAAATTTCCATATATCACTTATGGTTACATGAACAGATGATGCCAAAAGTGTGTCATCAGAACACCATATGTTATAAAGACCAGGGTTTGTATCTGTGTAGGAACAAATAAATTACTTAAGAACTTTCTCCCACTAAATATAAATTCAGGCTCCTGCAAATGATGGAATTGTAATGAAATAAAGAAAATATTTGACCAAAGAAAGTACTGTATTATGGAAAGGATAGATAACATTAAAGTTTTAGTTTTTTGGGTAAACGTCGATCTACTGTAAGCCAAGCTTTGAGAAAGGAGCACTATGAACATCAGGTGAGTATAGAAATGAAAAACTCTATTATTAAAACTCCATTTAAGTTATAACCTATCAGTTTATAAGACTTGCCTTCCTCCCATCCTCACTCTTCATGTCATAGGTCTGGAAAACATAGATACGCAGGACGACTTATTCATTGGTGTTCTGTGGTTGCCATATGTTTAGGTGGCCAATTGGGGGATGTCTCTCTCTTCTATTTCTTAAGTGTTTGTAACAGCTGCTGTACCACACAATTAAGAATAAGAAAACAGATTAGTTTGAGTGAGTTTCTTTTTAATATTCCATACTGTATGGGCACATATGAAGTAATACAGACTCTGTAGGTAGCTAATTCCTTTATACTTAAAAAAATTGACTCGGTAATTCCAAAACTATGACAAATAACCAACTCGAGAAGAAATTTTCGAAGTCTTACCAAATCTGCTGATATTGGAAGATGCTTTGCACCACTTTGGAATTTAGATGTGTTCCAGATGCCATCTTTGTCTTGGACAGTTTCTGCTGCAAATTAAAGAGACCATATCAACTATAACAGTTTATCAGTAACAATTAATTACTGTTTATAAATGTGATGCATTACAGGTGATTATAAAAGTTTGAAATCCAGACCAAGCAGAAAATTATAAATCATCAGTCAACTTGTTTTACATAACATTTTGGTACATAAAGCTGGTATACTGTAAATTTACATTACAAAGATCACACATGAAGATAATGTACAGTATTCAGAAATATTATTTTGAAATATGTCAAAAATTGCCAGGAAGAAAGTTATTAAGCTTATAAAATGCATTGCTGGATTTTAATTAGTGAGTGAAAAGGGACATATTTTTCAATAACCTTATCACAAATTAATCAGTATTTTTCAAGATATACTATAAAATTCTGGCCACAAGCTACAAATGATCATAAAAGCTTGACAAGAAGATAGATGATGAATGCAAGAGTTGATGGGAGAAGTACAAGAGGAAGGCCAAGGTTTGGGTGGATGGATGGAGTGAAGAAAGCTCTGGGTGATAGGAGGATAGATGTGAGAGAAGCAAGAGAGTGTGCTAGAAATAGGAATGAATGGCGAGCGATTGTGACACAGTTCCGATAGGCCCTGCTGCTTCCTCCGGTGCCTTAGATGACCGCGGAGGTAGCAGCAGTAGGGGACTCAGCATTATGAAGCTTCATCTGTTGTGCATAACGGGGTAGGGTGGGCTGTGGCACCCTAGCAGTACCAGCCGAACTCGGTTGAGTCCCTTGTCAGGCTGGGAGGAACGTAGAGAGGAGAGGTCCCCTTTTTTGTTTCAGTTGTTTGATGTCAGCTACCCCCCAAAATTGGGGGAAGTGCCTTGGTATATGGATGTATGGTATGTATGTATGTATGTAAGAAGATAGATAAAAAGTGGTACTGTATGATGATTACTGAGGGTACTGCCTGCCTGCCTTTCCTACTCCAACAATATTTCCACATGTATCAGGGACTAGCATGGGGAGGTTTAAGGTGGGACTATGGCAAACACAAATCAGTATATCTAGGAAAAATAACAAATATTTAAAGTAATGTGTACTTTCTCTTAACTACACAACCCTGAGACCTTTAAAGCAAATATGAAGTTATGATCACAGGAATACATAACAATTTATTTTGTCAATTGGCAAAGGAAAATATTCTAAGATAGACAATATAGAGTGACATTAATCAAAATATAAATTGCATCTATATTACAAAATATGCTAAATATCAATCAAAACATTAAGCAGATAATCATGTAGTTTATGAATAGCCCTATGTTAGTTCTATAAAGATAGGATATATATGACCACATCAATAACTGCAACTGAAAACAGCCCAATGAGGAAAGGAAATAAAATGTCTTAGAAAAGTATAATTCGTGAAAGTTGTTAGCACATTCAGAAGATGACAAAAAACAAGTTATGTTCGCTTATATAGTATTTTATTAATTGGTTTATTCAGCTTATGGCTTTTGAATTACTGATAAAGGCCTATACGTATTACTTAAAGCATTTTACCGTAGGTTTACATGTCATGCATATTCTTGTTGGTTGTTCTCTAGGACACTGAGCTACAAATGCAATGACCTATCCCTTGCTATATATGAATGTCTTTAAACATTTGTTTTGGTATTTTCCAATTTCTGGCACATGACACCAGTTGAGATAGGCCTGAAGTTTTGCTCTGACAAGGTTTGCACAAATATCCTGCCAGTTTAGTGGATAGCTTATAGATCGGAAGCAGGGGGAAATAGTAAATAAACTTTTGTACCTGAAATAATGATCATAAATGCATAAAATACAAGATAAACTATAAAAAAGTATTCTCATACAGTAGGACAATGGTTCGTGTATCTGGCAAGCAATTAATGAAATAGGTCTGCTAGTTATCTATGAATCCATTTCCATCACAGGAACAGTTCAACATTTGGCACTTTAGTCGGACCCTAAAGTAGTATAATTTATGCCACACACTATTCAGATATTCCAATGTACTGTACAATGATTAAAAACACGGCATTCATGACTAAAACATAGCATCCTATGTCGGCTTATGTAAGTTAGAAGAAAGGAGGGCAATACTCATGCGATTATGGACACGCCATCTATGGTTGGGCAAAGATGAATGAAAGGGGTAGAAAATTACTATAGTACACTGGTGAGGATTTATCTCATAGCTGCCATATTTTAGTTGCTATATATTTACCAGTGCACTTTTCAGAGATACTAAAGTGCTCAATGAGTAAGAACATAAGAGTTGTAGGGGCCTTTGTATATCAGCGGCCAGTTCCTTCAGGGTGCATAAAAATGGACACCAACTCACCTAAACTTCCCCACCAAAGCTAACCTTACAAGCCGTGTCCTTACCTACTTGACTAACAAGGAGCGGGGCAAACGGCCCCCTTATACTGCCGTAATCTTAGTCGGCCGCTATCATCCAGAGTCCTTTGCCATTTTAAACAAATAAGATAAAAGAGGGGGGCGAATAAGGATACTAATTACTAAGTTAAGTTAAAGGGGAACATGAGCTTTTGATGTTTACTAGTGACAGTGCATAGGTAAATATTTGGAGCCTTTGTGTATCAGCGGCCAGTTCCTCACGCGTTCATTAAAAATAGAGATGCTAACCTAAACTTTCCCCCCAACCTAACCTACAAGTCGTGTCCTTACTTACTTACCTAACGGGGGGGGGGGGGGGAACGCTCCCCTGTGACCCCTCTTATACTGCTGTATTCTAAGAAAGACATAATACATACAGGAGGCCGCTATCATACATACACCCCAAATACTTATCACTAAAAGAGTAGCCTACATATAATGATTATATGGGTTGGAGGAGTCTCTATATATCAGCGGTCAGTTCCTTCTGGGTGCATAAACAATGGACACCAACTAACCTAAACTTCCCCACCTAACCTAACCTACAAGGTACGTCCTTACCAACTTGATTAACGACCACCTCATACCGCTGTATTCTTAATCGGCCGTCATTGTACATACAGGTGGCCGCTATCATACATATACCCAGAGTCTTAGGACAGTTTAAGCAAAAAAGATAAGAGAGGGGCGAATAAGGATGCTAATTACTCGTAAACTTAAGGGGAACGTGAGGTTTTGATGCTTACTGGTGACGAAGCACAGGTAAATATTTATCCACAGAAGACTAGCCTACATATAATTATATAGGCGAGCTGTATATAGGGATAATTATTCGTCTTCTGTATATAAATTGTGCAATTAAACAAGGAATAGTTCTTTAATTGTTATTCTACAACAGATTTAAAATGTGTTTACTGTAAACTGTAAACATAGTTAACGGAATGAAAGGCATTTAGAAACATTATACCTCTAACTTTACCTGACCGTATTCCATTTAAATAAAATCATGCTTCATAAAGAAATATAAATTGATAATGTGTTTGTTTTCAAGCCAAAAAAGGGTAAATATTGTCAAAAATCAACTTCAGACCTGTCATAATTGTTTACATGTGTCGTCATGGTTTGTTTACACGTGACGTCATGAAGAAGAGTGAAAAAGGAATCTGCCTTCGAGGTCTAAAAAAATGACAAGAAGGCTTTCCTTTGGGGCATTACTACTTACTTTAGATGAAATATAAACTTACCTTAATAAAACTGTAAAAGCGATCAAGTTTTAAAGGTATATGAACTCTGAATATACATTATAATCTCCTGACAAAATGACCCATCGAATAGACGCTTACTCTGCTTACTGCCAAACACATCAGTCAGAAAGGTTACCTTTTCCTTTGGATAGTGAGTGACAGAACCACTCCTAATTTAGCATTTATCTCTCCAAAAAACACAGGGAATTGATTGAGAGTGAAATGTGGTGTATGTAAGACAATTTTTGTAGAGATAATTTCCCTGCATGTTTTGAAACTTAATGCCTTCAAAGGTAACATGCACATAAGCCTAGGCCTACTATTTTACACGGTATCCTTTTGGTATGTAGCACGAAGCACATGCCAGCCAGTTTGAAACTATGGTGAAAATTTGGATTTTATATATATATATATATATATATATATATATATATATATATATATATATATATATATATATATATATATATATATATATATATATGTGTGTGTGTGTGTGTGTGTGTGTGTGTGTGTGTGTGTGCGCGTATGTATATATATATATATACATATATATATATATATATATATATATATATATATATATATATATATATATATATATATATATATATATGTGTGTGTGTGTGTGTGTGTGTGTGTGTGTGTGTGTGTGTGTGTGTGTGTGTGTGTATCAGAGAGAGTTTACGGTATATAAATATGATTAAATAAGATATTAATCAAACAATCCTTCTATGTGCTTCAAAAAGACATGATAGTATAATCAACGTGTACATCTTTAAGCAGTTACAGGATGATGTACAGAAGAACAAGGACAAAAGTAATAACAACAGTTAGGGAAACAGAAACCTTGGAAGTTAGTGTTAAACCAGGGGTTAGCATGAAGTCCGTTTTTATTGTGGTGTTCATAGATGTGTTACATGAAGAGATAAGAAATGAAGAGTTATGGGAGTTGCTAAATGCAGTTGATTTAGTTATTAAGTTTGAAAATTATGAAAACTTACAGAAAAGGGTTGTAGTGTGGCAGGAGTCTTTGGAGAGGCGTGGTTTGAGGGTAAATGTGGATAAAACTGATGTTATTGTTATCATTATTACTTGCTAAGCTACAACCTCAGTTGGAAAAGCAGGATGCTATAAACCCAGCGGCTCTAACAGAGAGAATAGCCCAGTGAGGAAAGGAAACAAGAAAAAATAATTTTTTTTAAGAGTAACAAGAGTAGTAGGTAGTAAGAAAGATATGGACAGGATTGCCATACATGAAAGGAGACGATCGGTTATAAAACAGGTGAAACAATTTAGATACTTGGGATCTACTATAAATCAGGAGGGAACATGTGAAGCTGAAGTTGAGAATAGGATAAAAGCAGCTTAAGGGGGAAGTGGAGAGACGTAGCATGAGTGGTATATGATAAGAAAATGCCAATCAAGCTAATGTCAAGATTTATAGCACAGTAATAAGACCAGTGTTAATGTGTGGATCGGAAACGTAGGATCTGAGACGAAGAGAGAAAGCAAACTGAGATAAGAATGTTGAGGTGGATTGTGGGAATATCACTGCTTGAATGATTGGGGGAAAAAATCATCAAATATGAATTGCAGCCGCAGTGAAGATTACAGAGGTGATAAGTGTGCCCCGACTGAGATATGGGCACGTGCTTAGGATGGATGGGGGGTAGGGATTGGAATGAACCAGTTTGAAGAGGAAAATCGTGAGGAAGGCAGAGAATTAGAGGTCAAGATAAGGTGAAGGATGAGATGGAGAGATGAGGATGCCTTTGGTGGAATTCATTAGAGAGGACGCATCATGCAACCGACCCGTTAATGTAAGGATAACGATGGGAAAGAAGTAAATTCTATTAGTCATCCGTTACGAATGCAGGATAGTTTGAGATAGAATAGCATCGATTGCAATGCAATTGTAATTTTCTTTGAATACGTAGACAGCAACGTTTTCTATGATTGGTAATGTATGGGCGTCTTTAGCGTTCTAAAGGTCAGGAGAGAAAATGTAAAATGTTGCATATTTGACAAAGAATTGAACCTCTTTTCTTCTATTCAGCTTGTCAAGTTAATTCCACAATGATTATTACTAGATTTATTATAGTTAGAGGTCTGATGTTTTAATAAATATAATGCGTTGCTAGTCAATATATAAAAAGACTTACAGTCTGGCCTTCACTCTCTGGGCGTGAATAGATGATTAAACTATAAGTACATTATACTCATTCTACTAAACGTTAATAAAAAAAAATGTTTTATATCAAATAGAGAATACAAGGAAGGGATGGATCCTGCATCTAAAAATCTACGGAGTATTAACACCAATCTCTTTATAAACATAATTCTTGCCGGTGATCTGAGTTACTGGTTATTTGTATTGTATTTAGTTTCTTAATGAAGATGTACAGTACCAATAGATTTTTTTTTTTTTTTTTTTTGTAAAAAACTCAATAAATGACTTTGTTCTTTTTACATCAAATACAATTCAAGCTTAATGCAGCGTCTACAGAGAAAAATATATATAGTTCGTACGTCAACAGAGAAAGTAAAAAAGTATAAACAGATTTATTTTCCACTAAAAAATGAATGGCTGGTAACTTTGTGCGTCTGTGGAGGATTATTTTCCATCAAAAGTAGATAATACATCTTAAATTGTTTTCAGTCACATATATTATTCTACAACATACTGATAGGAGAGCAATCCCTGTCACTGAAAATGAATATAGATGAATTCTTTCAACTTACATGCTTATCACTTTAATATTTTTTTCCCTGTTGGAGCCATTGGGTTTATAGGATCTTGCTTTTCCAACTATGGTTTTAGCTTAGCTAGTAATAATAATATGGATTGCTGTGGCCTTACTGGTAATATCTCTGCCTGGTGATTACCAGACGGAGGTTAGAGTCCCGTTCAAACTCGTTAATTCATTTAGTGTCTGCAACCTTACCATCCTTGTGAGCTAAGGATGGGGGCTTTGGGGGAGCCTATAGGTCTTCCTGCTGTCATCAGCAGCCATTACCTTGCTCTTCCTGGTCCTAGGTTGGGTTAAGAGGGGGCTCGGCGCTGATCATATGATATATGGTCGGTCTCTAGGGCATTGTCCTGATTGCTGGGGCAATGTAGCTGTCTCTTGCCTCTGTCATTCACGAGCAGCCTTTAAACCTTCAAACCTTTAAACCTTGACAGTACCTTCCTTTTTTCTGAAGGGTAATTATCAATGAGGTGGGTATCTAAGGCCCTTTTCTATAATGTAAAGGAAAAATAAGTTTTCATTTGAAAGGGAAAACAGAAAAGGGGAAATTAAATTCAATTACATCATCAAATTCATTGATCAGGTTTTTCAACACAGTTGGATCTACGAAATGAACTGGCATAATCATATCTCGTATTGTCTATTTCTTTAACTGTGTCAAAAAGAAAGTAAAGCCTATTAATCAAATATTTGCTGACGCGTTATCTAAATCACTCATAAAAAATATTAATCATTAATATTTGGAGATACAAGCACTCAAAATCAAATCAAATTTGATTTTGACTTTGGAACAGGAAAACTTTGTCCTAATCCATAGTTCTAGACAAATAAAATAAACTATTTATCCTATCGTATTTCAAGTAAATTTAGACGAATTACAAAATTAATTATTCACAAAGCACCAGAAGAGTTAGAAGACCCAGGCCTACATGGCTGAGGACTATGAAGCGTGAAGTAGGAGATGATGAATGGAGATTGATTGATTGATTGATTTAAAGTTTTCAGGCATCCTGACATCTAAGGTCATTGACGCCGTGATGAATGGAGAAGTATTGACTTAGAAAGCTCAAGATAGAGACGACTGGCGAAATCTAACCGAGGCCCTTTACGTTAATAGGCGTAGGAGAACATGGCGATTGTATTCCAAGTCAATTTACTGGTAAAGCTATTCTACAAATTATTAATATCTTCTACCGGTTATTGAGCCTATAAAAATAAAGCAGTGCAACGGAAAGAGAAATCCAAACTGCCAATATCCCTTTGTTTGTAATGGTAACTTGTCACCCTAACGTGTTTTCACAAGTGGAGGCATAGGTAGAGCATGAAATTCTTCTCGTAAGGCAGAGATCTCCCCCTTTTTCGGTTCCCAAACCGTTTTGCAGCTATTTTTGTTTATTGCTGAATGGGGGATTTTCTCTTTGAAAAACTTCTTTTCTTTCTTTCTATTTGATAAAAAAAAACTTCTTTTCTTTCTTTCTACTTGAAAAACTTCTTTTATTTCTTTCTATTTGAAAACAAACTTCTTTTCTTTCTTTCTATTTGAAAAAAAAAACTTCTTTTCTTTCTTTCTATTTGAAAAAAAAAATTCTTTTCTTTCTTTCTCTTTGAAAAAAAAAAACTTCTTTTCTCTTTTCATTTTGAAAAACTCCTTTCTCTTTGAAAACCCCCTTTTTTTCTTTTCATTTTGAAAAACCTCTTCTCTTTTCTCTTTGAAAAACTTCTTTTCTCTTTTGTCTTTGAAAAACTTCTCTTTTCTTTGATAAACTTCTTTTCTCCTTTCTCTTTGAAAAACTTCTTTTCTCCTTTCTCTTTGAAAAACTTCTTTTCTTTCTTTCTCTTTGAAAAACTTCTTTTCTTTCTTTCTATTTAAAAAAAAAACTTCTTTTCTATTTTCTTGTACCAGGTATTGAGAGTGATTACGAAATTACAGAAAGCAAATTAAGTTACATTTATAGGTTTAAAGGCTACTCATGAATGGCAGAGGCCTGGGACAGTGATATTGCCCTAGCAAGCAGGACAATGCCCTAGAGACTGATCATATATACATATGATCAGCGCCCAAGCCCCTCTCCATCCAAGCTAGGACCAGGGAGGGTCAGGCAATGGCTGCTGATGACTCAGCAGATATACTTATAGGCTCTCCCAAAACTCCCGCCCTTAGCTCACAAGGAGGGTGAGGTTGAAGACACTAAAGGAACTAACGAGTCTGAACGGGAAGCTAATCCCCGTCTGGCGATCACCAGGCAGATTCGTCACAACAACAACCCTAATATAATGATTTTCCCATAAAAACTTCCCTTATGAGTTATATATGGGAATGATTCATTTTCTATATATTCAAAATATTTTTATCTATCCTTTGATCATGGATTGGGAAGTTTGTAACACTTGGCCGTTTCATGATGATTTTATCATGGATACTCGTGATTTTAATCTATTAAAATAAACCACAAATACCTCTTAATATCAAATTCTATCCGCCTCGAGATCACAGAGTCCAGGGAAATATTTTTATTGTATATATTCAAAGTATTTGTATCTATCAATTGAAATTATGGCTGTGGCACCCTAGCAATACCAACTGAACTCGGCTGCATCCCTCGTCAGGCTGGGAGGAGCAAAGAGGAGAAAAGTCCCCTTTATTCTTTTCATGTCTAACCTCCCCTAAACATTGAGGGAAGTGCCTTGGTAGATAGATTATGATTATTAAAATGATTAATATGATTACTATGCTTAGACTTTGCCAATCTTTCTTATATTATTTGAACGTTTTTGTCGAGAATGAAGTAAAAAGGGGAATGGGTAATCGCATGAAATCTCGCATATGGAATATTAGTTGTTGATTTCCAACTAGAGTCAGGAGAGAGAGAGAGAGAGAGAGAGAGAGAGAGAGAGAGAGGAGAGAGAGAGAGAGAGAGAGAGATTACTGTTGGTTTTAGATTGCTTCTAAAAATAGTGCTATACACCGCTTTCATTAATCCAGAAACTCTCGTACGATATATTCTACGTTGGATATATACACAAACACACAGCCATATATATATATATATATATATATATATATATATATATATATATATATATATATATATATATATATATATATATCGTATATACATATACTACACACACACACACACACACATATATATATATATATATATATATATATATATATATATATATATATATATACATATATGCATATATACATATATACATATATATACTGTATATATATATATATATATATATATATATATATATATATATATATATATATATATAGCAGATTCTAGTCTACTGCAGGACAAAGGTCTCAGACATCTCTATTCATGTCTAAGGTTTGGTCAATCTGTGTCTGTCTTTATGTCAATCAATCTATCTCTCTCCCAAACATTCAAATAATTAATCTTTTAATGTAAATGGTGAATACAAGCCAAATTATGTGATATTGCGGTGTTATTATGACATATTAGTCTGTGGTAATTGTGTAAGATTACTACCACCGTACGTCCTGCGTGTCACAGAAAGCGACTAAAAGGACAGCTGCTGCCTCGTAGTCTTACTTTTTTAGCAAAAGGCTAAGCTCACTCCCAATACCTGTGGAAACTGATGCACTGTCGTAGGACTATTAAGTCAATGGCTAGGCCCACCCCCAATAACTGTGGTTGATGACTGCAACGGCATGCGATCGTAAAAACAAATTATAAACCATACCAGATGCTCATATGCTATTAGAGGGTTCATCAGGCAACCGACCCCTTAATGTAAGGATAACGATGGGAAAGAAGAAGTGGTGTTATTTGTGACAAAACTTTCCTGTTGAAGCATAGATAAATTACATTAATTGTACCATTTCTTCGTGCGATAAATACAAATATGATAAAAGAAAAGGTTGCAATTGTTAACTAGAATATTGGTATTCAAACAACATATATCCTACAAAGTATCTACGTCTACAAAAAGACTGGAGGCGGATTCATGGAAATACCGCGGCTTATTAAATAATAGAAAGCCCATTTTAAAAATCAAGTAATTTTCTCTCCTGCTTATATAAAAAATAATTTATTAGACTCTCCATTACATTATTTTTGTTAACTTGATCTTACTAAACATATCGTTATATAAAACGTTTTTATAAAGTTCCTCTTTGTCCACCACAATTTCATTGAATCTACAAACTAAGAAAAAAAAAATGTCCTTTTATTCCATTTTTTATAGATCACTTACTCCAACTTGCATCTAAAATAACTCGTAGACATTGCTCAAATTCCGTCGGGCTTACATTTTTTTTTCTTTTAATAAAGTTCCTGTTTTTTCATCATTTTATTGGATCTACAAACTAAAAAAGAAAAAAAAATATATGCCCTCGTTTTCCATTTTCATAGATCACTTACTCAAGCCTGCATCTAAAATATCTCGTAAAGACATTGCTCAAATTCTCCATTTCTTATATAGGCCATCGGGCCTATAAAATATTTTTCATAAAGTTCATGTTTGTTCACCACCACAATTTTTTTTTTTTTTTATCTACAAACTAAGAAAAATTAATTGACCTCGTATTCC
>NC_090765.1:58728761-58732702 GCF_036898095.1 Palaemon carinicauda | reverse complement strand
GTAACTATACAGTGAATAACGAATGTAATATAAGAGAGAGTCGAGATGATAAGTATCCACGAGTTACGTACCGTCCTCAAGCTAGGCGTTTGTATATGAGTATAAAAAAATGAATCCGATATACGTTGCTGGTCAAAAGCCCTAGTTAAAAAGATTTTCAATATCGTAGACATCTTTTTATTGCCTTTTGATTCTTTTGACAACCCTAAGCATAATATTCCATGACAGAGTAAATGTTAGTATACTCTTATGAGACATTCGATAGAAAAAATCAAGATAAAGAGACTGTGGATGAAAAATTTTATAGGTTTCTTAGGCCCAACTTCTTTCAAAAGGTATTTCACATACTGTACAACACGTGTATCACACACTGTAACGGTATTTCTGTTTTTTTGTATAGTCACCATCGCTCTCCCCTCGCACTGATAACCTGTTTATCTCTGTATGTTCTTGAATCATTGTGTTTGAATTTTTGTGCCGTTCTTGACTGGAACGGTTGTATATATACTCATGCTCTGTCCAAATAAAGTTAGTTGCATTCACCCCTGCTTCTCAGTCATTCCTAACTGGAGCATCGTCACAATACCTTGGCTTTCACATTGCTTATAAAATGTATTCACTCTAATTCAGATGTATTTTTTCTTTGCCTACACATACGACGAATAGTCAGGCCCATTCTTTACACTCCTCAACTTTCCTCATACAGCTAAGAACACTTGAGATAACCGAAAAATTCTTTTTCACTCAAGGGATTAACTACTGCACTGAAATTGTTCAGTTACTAATTTTAGCTTGGTAAGGGTAGAAGAGACTAGATATGGTAAGCAGCTCTTCTAGGTGAATGACCCTGTAAAATCAAACAATTGTTATCTGGTCTTGGGTAGTGCCATAGCCTTTATACCAGGGTCTTCCAATGTCTTGGATTAAAGTTATTTTGCCTGAAGGCACACTCAGTCACACTATTCAATGTTTCCTTACATTTCGTATGCGTGTTTTGATTTGTTTTTATGTCTACTCCATTACAAAGCATCAATGTCTATTGGAAGGGAAGCATAGTATTTTTACCAAGCACAGGCCGCAGAAAACAAGGAAAAGGAAGGAGGTCTTGTGGAGTTTAACTATGAACAAAAAACTGCCTCTTAAAAGAAGAAAAGTATTCATGGGTGTCCAAAATATTCAAAATTCAAATTTATGGATCATAATTTTCCCCTCTCCCCTTGATGTACTGCCAATGTCATTTATATGTTGATATCCTTCATTTTCTGGTGTCATGTATTCACTGATGTCATTTATGTGCTGCCGCTTTCCTGAGAATGTGAAGTCCATATCTTTTTTTTTTTAATGGGGGGGGGGGGTGCAAGGAAGCAGCAGATGTTGTTGGCCTCATTATTCAAGATAAAAGTAAGATGATCCCATAGAGTTCGTCTATCTTTTCACCGCATTGATTTTAGAGGATTTTGTACAGAAATTGTTATGAATTTTTCCCTTCATGTTTCCTAACGCTTGTAGAAATGAGATACAGAACCAATTATTTTCTAAATTGCCATAGTATCGTGGGAACTATTACTAGGTGTATATCAGCTGTTTGTATTCTTTGTGGTGGCCTATTGGAAACGTCCCTGCATGGTGATCTGCTGGACTGGGCTTCAAGTCCCGCTCAAGCTCGATAGTTTCTTGTAGAGTCTGCAACCTCACCATCCTTGTGAGCTCAGGATGGGGGATTTTGGGGACCCTATAGGTATATCTCCTGAGTCATCACCGGTCATTGCCTAGCCCTCCCTGGTCCTAGCTTGAATGGAAAGGGAGGCTGGGTGCTGATCATTTGTATATATGGTCAGTCTCTAGAGCATTGTCACTGTCCCTTGCCTCTGCCAGTCATGAGCGACCTTTAAACCTTTAATGATGATGCAATCAACCATAAGGACTTTGGATAAATTATGGATAGATAGATAGATAGATAGATAGATAGACAAATGACTGAGACAAATCTTGAAATATTTTTAACAAAGTATTTTATTGGAATGTTTCTCCAACACTGTTGAAAATTTGCTTTAAAAAAACTGTAAATGTTTAGCAACATTTATTCCATGATTTTTACCGTCCAAAAACGGGTATATTGACGTAAAGGAGTGCTATTACGGTCACCAACCCATAGAAAATAATAACAAACTAAGGTAAAATTAGGGTCGCCTGTATTTAACTGAAATACGGTTGAGAACAGTATATTTCTACGGAGAATTTCCGATGAAAATAACACTTTTTACTAACAGTGTAGCTTTTAAGAAGGTATAATTACTGCATTAACATCATTGCTATTCAGCACAAGATATTATCCTTCACAGCGTTTTGACTGCTTTAATTTCAAATCTTTCCATGGCCCTTTCCGCTCCTTTCCATCACACTTATATCGCACGAGGCTTCATCATTAAGTCTGGAAATAAATCAAGAGGAGAATATCATGATTTATGCCTCTTCGATGTGCTGAATCACAAGGAAGGGGGTGGGGGGGGGGTTAGGAAGGATTTAGGGGAGGTCGTAGGGGGTAGTGGTGCCCTTTTGGAGAGAAAAGTTGATAGAAATCAAACGCTCCAAATATTCCTTGGGGGGAGGATTTTTATACTCAGTTGGTTCTTGAAGGGCAGAATCGGATCGCGCCGGATGACCCAGATCTAAATTCGCTCCGTTTTAGGAGATTTTTCGCCCTTGCAGTTTACGACGCTGATGGTCGGGATTTCATTGAATGATTCCAGTAACGCAGATTGTCGGGGGGAAGTTGATTGAGATTGAAGAGAAATGAATGGTTTTATCGTTTGCTAGACCACATAAGTTGGTTCTCCCTAGTGTGTGTGTGTGTGTTTGTGTGCGTGTGCGTGTGTGTGTAGGTGTGTGCGTATATATATATATATATATATACAAACACACACATATATATATATATATATATATTCATATATATATGCATATATATGCATATATATGTATACATATACTGTATACATACATATATATATGTATGTTTACATACATATATATATATATATATATATGTATATATACATATATAAACATATATATGTGAGTGTGTGTGTGTTTTTATATACACATATATGTTTATACATAAATATATATATATATATATATATATGTATATATATATATATATATATACACTCACATTTGATTTATTACGTCTCTGGAATAAAAATGCATTGCTTAATCATTAAGTCTCTCCACGTAATTTTTTTCTATCTAAGGAAGAAGTCTGTTTGGAATACTTGTAGTACGTGGAGTATATATATATATATATATATATATATATATATATATATATATATATATATATATATTGCTTCACATATTCACAAGATTTCTGTTTTTAAGGCTTTAAGGCCGCACATGAATGGCAAAGGCAAGGGTCAATGCTATTGCTCTAGTAAGCTGGACAGTGCCTTAGAGACTGGCCATATATACTTATGATCAGTGCCCAAGGCCCCTCTCCACCCAAGCTAGGACCAAGGGGGCCAGGCACTAGCTGCTGATGACTCAGCAAGTACTCCTATTGGCTCCCCCAAACGCCCCATCCTTAGCTCAAAAGGATAGTGAAGTGGCAGCGATCAAAGAAAGTAACGAGTTTAAGCGGGACTCGAACCCCAGTCTGGCGATCACCAGTCAGGGACGTTACCATTTAGGCCACCACAACCTTTGAAAAAACCTGTTAATCTTTTAGATTGATTCATATATTTTAAACAACTATCTATTTTGGATCCATTTTATTCTTGAGGGCTAAAATACATAAAAGATAACACAATTAGTTTTCCTGTCATAAGTTCGAATCTCTTCGTGGGATAAAAGAAAGTTATTTAATTACTACTAGCTAAGCTGGATGCTATAAACCCAAGGGCTCCAACAAGGGGAAAGAGCTCAGTGAGGAAAAAAATTAA
>NC_090765.1:58711261-58723761 GCF_036898095.1 Palaemon carinicauda | reverse complement strand
GGAACCCCCTCTCCTGTATAAAAATCCTACGAGGCATCGACAAAGAGATGGAGCTGGGGGGAGAGTGACTGCTCCCCGCCCTCTAGTTTTGGGGTGTCTGAAAGTGCGTGGATGTAGTACGATAGAGAGTAAAATATGTGACATTGGAAGTATGTTTAGAAGTAGAAGGATGGATGTATTGGCCTTGTGAAGTGATGTTTGGTGAAATGTCTGGTAGAGTGTCTGGGATTGAAAGGGGAAGAGCGAGAGAGGGTGTGGCTTTATTGCTGAGTGAATGGATGACAGGTAAAGTAGTGGAATGGAAGGAGATATCATCTAGGTTAATGTGGGTAAGGGATAAGTTCGGTAGGGAATGCTGGGCGTTTGTCAGTGCCTATGGGCCAGGTAGTGAGAAAAGTGAAGAAGAGCGGAATGAGTTCGGGAATGAATTAACTAGGTGTGTAGAAGGACTGGGTAGAAGGAATTATGTAGTTGTCATGGGTGATTTGAATGCTAGATTGGGCGCTGGAGAGGTAGAAGGTGTCATTGGGAAGTATGGCGTACTAGGTGAAAATGAGAGTGGTGAGAGACTGGTAGATATGTGTGTTGAACAAGATATGGTAATAAGTGCTAGCTTTTTTAAAAAGAAAGATAAAAATAAGTATACATGGGTAAGAGTGGCAAATGGAAGAGTAGTAGAAAGGGCATTAATGGATTATGTGTTGATAACTAAAAGAATGTTTGGAAGATTGAAAGACGTGTACGTGTTTAGGGGTATGGCTAACGGTATGCCTGATCATTTTTTGGTGGAAGGAAAATTAGTTGTAGCAAAAGAGTGGGGGATTAAAGTAGGTGGATGTAAAAGGGAGCTAGTGAGGGTTGAAGATCTAATAAAACCGGGGGGTAAAAAGTAAATATCAGGAAAGGTTGAAAATGGCATATGACGAGGTGAGAGTAAGAGAAACTGGTAATTTAGAAGAGTGGAAGTTAGTAAAAGAAAATTTTGTTGGGATTGCAAGTGATGTATGTGGCAAGAAGGTTGTTGGAGGCAGCATGAGGAAGGGCAGTGAATGGTGGAATGAAAGAGTAAAGGTAAAAGTGGAAGAGAAAAAGATGGGTTTTGAAGAATGGATGCAGAGTAATAGTATAGAGAAGTATGAAAAATATAGAGAGAAAAATGTGGAAGTAAAGCGCAAGGTACGTGAGGCAAAGAAGGCAACTGACCTGAGGTGGGGTCAGGGATTGGGTCAGTCACATGAAGAGAATAAGAAGTTTTGGAAAGATGTGAAGAGAGTAAGGAAGGCTGGCGCAAGAATTGAAGAGACAGTGAAAGATGGAAATGGAAGGTTGTTAAAAGGAGAGGAGGCAAGGAAAAGGTGGGCGGAATATTTTAAAAGTTTGCTGAATGTTGAGGATAATAGGGAGGCAGATATAATTGCTGTTCCATGTGTTGAGGTGCCAGTGATGGGAGATGAGAATGAGAGAGAGAGATTACAATAGAGGAAGTGAGGAGAGCACTAGATGAAACGAGAGTAGGAAAAGCATCTGGTATGGATGGTGTGAAAGCTGAGATGTTGAAGGAAGGGGGTGTGACTGTACTTGAATGGTTGGTGAGATTGTTTAATATGTCTTTTGTGTTGTCAGTGGTTCCAGTAGATTGGGTTTGTGCATGTATTGTACCACTATATAAAGGTAAGGGAGATGAGCATGAGTGTTGTAATTCAAGAGGTATTAGTTTGTTGAGTGTAGTTGGAAAAGTGTATGGTAGAGTAATGATTAATAGGATTAAGGATAAAACAGAGAATGCAATCTTGGAAGTACAGGGTGGTTTTAGAAGAGGTAGGGATTATATGAATCAGATTTTTACAGTTAGGCAGATATGCGAGAAATATTTAGCAAAAGGTAAGGAGGTGTATGTTGCGTTTATGGATCTGGAGAAAGCATATGATAGAGTTGATAGGGAAGAAATGTGGAATGTAATGAGGTTATATGGAGTTGGTGGAAGGTTGTTGCAAGCAGTGAAAAGTTTCTACAAAGGTAGTAAAGCATGTGTTAGAATAGGAAATAAAGTGAGTGATTGGTTTCCGGTGAGAGCGGGGCTGAGACAGGGATGTGTGATGTTGCCGTGGTTGTTTAACTTGTATGTTGATGGAGTGGTGAGAGAGGTGAATGCTCGAGTGCTTGGACGAGGATTAAAACTGGTAGACGAGAATGACCATGAATGGGAGGTAAATCAGTTGTTGTTTGCGGATGATACTGTACTGGTAGCAGACACAGAAGAGAAGCTTGACCGACTAGTGACAGAATTTGGAAGGGTGTGTGAGAGAAGGAAGTTGAGAGTTAATGTGGGTAAGAGTAAGGTTATGAGATGTACGAGAAGGGAAGGTGGCGCAAGGTTGAATGTCATGTTGAATGGAGAGTTACTTTAGGAGGTGGATCAGTTTAAGTACTTGGGGTCTGTTGTTGCAGCCAATGGTGGAGTGGAAGCAGATGTACACCAGAGAGTGAATGAAGGTTGCAAAGTGTTGGGGGCAGTTAAGGGAGTAGTAAAAAATAGAGGGTTGGGCATGAATGTAAAGAGAGTTCTATATGAGAAAGTGATTGTACCAACTGTGATGTATGGATCGGAGTTGTGGGAATGAAAGTGATGGAGAGACAGAAATTGAATGTGTTTGAGAAGAAGTGTCTAAGGAGTATGGCTGGTGTATCTCGAGTAGATAGGGTTAGGAATGAAGTGGTGAGGGTGAGAACGGGTGTAAGAAATGAGCTCGCGGCTAGAGTGGATATGAATGTGTTGAGGTGGTTTGGCCATGTTGAGAGAATGGAAAATGGCTGTCTGCTAAAGAAGGTGATGAATGCAAGAGTTGATGGGAGAAGTACAAGAGGAAGGCCAAGGTTTGGGTGGATGGATGGAGTGAAGAAAGCTCTGGGTGATAGGAGGATAGATGTGAGAGAGGCAAGAGAGCGTGCTAAAAATAGAAATGAATGGCGAGCGATTGTGACGCAGTTCCGGTAGGCCCTGCTGCTTCCTCCGGTGCCTTAGATGACCGCGGAGGTAGCAGCAGTAGGGGATTCAGCATTATGAAGCTTCATCTGTGGTGGATAATGTGGGAGGGTGGGCTGTGGCACCCTAGCAGTACCAGCTGAACTCGGTTGAGTCCCAGGTTAGGCTAGAGGAACGTAGAGAGTAGAGGTCCCCTTTTGTATTTTGTTTCATTGTTAATGTCGGCTACCCCCCAAAATTGGGGGAAGTGCCTTGGTATATGTATGTATTTAAATTCTGAATCGTCTGTTATCTCATTTTAAATGCAAGAATTACATTTTATTCTAAATCGTACTGTTATTTCTTTTCAAAATAAGAAAATTACATTTAAATTCTGAACCGTCAGTTTGTTCTTTTAAATGAAAAAGATACATCTATATTTAGAATCATCAAATATTTTCTTTCAAATGAACGTAAACAACTTATACAAGACAGCAAGTTTCCCAACCATTGCAATCAAACGCTTCAATGCCAAGTTCATTCATCCCAAAACACTTTTACACAGAATGAAGCAAATTAGAAAAAAGAAAAAAGAGGTGTTGATGCAACTCCCTCTTGCTCCGGCCCCAAGAGCACTCGACGGCTCTCACGGAGGAAAGAGGAAAGAAGTAAACAAACAAACCCACACCGCTGTCTCTCCAAACGTCTCTTCAAAACAAGGACCAAAAACAGAAAAAAATGAAAACATTGTTGTATAAGTTCAGCTGTCAACTAACTGGATGCTCATGTCAAACAGCAATGACAGAAGGAACAAGAAATAAATACAGTTAAGGTAACATTATCATCATGCAATAGATTTCGTCTCTCTCTCTCTCTCTCTCTCTCTCTCTCTCTCTCTCTCTCTCTCTCTCTCCCACTCTCTCTCTCTCTCTCTCTCTCTCTCTCTCTCTCTCTCTCTCTCTCTCTCTCTCTTTACGCACACACAGACACACACACACGCACACACATACACACACACACACACACACATATATATATATACATATATATATATATATATATATATATATATATATATATATATATATATATATTCATATATCATATATAACATATATGTATATATACACACACACACACGCACATATATGTATATATATATATATATATATATATATATATATATATACATATATATATATATATATTGCTTTACTGCCACAAGGATCACGTGACTTGGTATATATGTATGTACATTTACAGTATATATACTTATATATATATATATATATATATATATATATATATATATATATATATATATATATATATATATATGTTGATTTATCAAAAGGGACAAATAAATACACTTAAGATATAATTATCATCATGCAACAGATTTTGTCACTACTCTCTCTCTCTCTCTCTCTCTCTCTCTCTCTCTCTCTCTCTCTCTCTCTCTCTCTCTCTCTCTCTCGATTTATCAACGAATGATCACTTACCAATAAGATATTTTACTGTAATATTAGGTGAAAAAATGTTTTGCTGTTAATGAATAAATGTTTTTTTCTATTGGATTATTGAGCGAAAAGACGATTTTCGGATAACAATTTTTTCTCACTAGACTTTGGGTGCAAAAATGTATATTTTACTGGAATGTTGATTTAAAAAATGGCCAGAATAATATTCCTAACGAAAAATTGCATTCCTATCAGAAAGTGACGTCTCCCTTTTAACTTTCCATCCTCTGAACCCTTAAATAATACTGACGATTTTGCCCCCGACCTTTTGACAAAACTTTCACGCGATTCCAGGAGGGTCTTCGTAAAGACCGAAGGACTCCTGCGAAGCGCCACAATTAATTTCCTCTCTGGGGTCACTCCTCTGGTTAAACTATCCTCATGCGATAGCCAGCTTCAATTAACTTTCATTTTAATTGCCAGATGGCAGTTTCAGAGACACAGATGCAATTGCAGCTTTTCAGGAGCAATTAGAGCAGCTGAAGGATGTTAGCTAATTGGAAGGGATGCCCCCTCAAATTTCCCTCCATCCGGTCCTGAAATGCATTCTTTTGCATCGTCTTGTCTTGGATATTCTTTATTTATTTTCCAGTTACATTTTATTTATCTTCAATTTTTTTCAATTCTTTTGTGAGTTTATTCCAGACGATTTTCATATGTGAAAAAAAAAATTATCGTTATTCCGAATTTGCAAATTATATATTATCATTATCGGCTAAGCTACAACCCTAGTTGGAAAAGCAGGAAGCTATAAGCCTAAGGACTACAACAAAGAAAAATAGCCCACTAAAGACAGGAAATAAGGAACTAAATAAACTTGTTGAGAAGTAATGAACAATAAAATAAAACACTTTAAGAATAGCACCAATATTAAAATAGATCTTTTATACATAAACTAGAATCCTGGTAAGGACAAAAACACTTTCATACACATGATTAAGAATTAAACCAAGAAAATGTCTCAATGATTTTGCCATAGCTGTTATCATGCGCTTATCTAGAAATCATTATTGGTATACTGCCATGGTCAAAGCCAATTGGGAAATGAAGACCAATTTCATAGCTGATTTTGCACCAAGAACGAGTTCGGTAATTAATGCATTGCTTTGAAGTCTCTGTTAGTCTTTTCGTCTGTCTGTTTGGATGTCTGTCACGCTTTCTCATTCATATCAATTTTCCAGGACAGCCATGCTCGTAATTTGCTCATGCAATATGTATGCGTTTTCGGGAACAAACATTTGCACTCATTTAATAAGTATATCAGTAACTGATTGGTAATTTCGTTTCTAAATTAAGGCGGTTTTTTCTAATTACTATGATGAATATATCTATTATAGAGATGGCATGCAAAAGAGACCTGTTTTAATGTTATGGTTCTTAAAATATCTTATTTTAATAATTCATTACCTTTCTTGCAGTTTATTTATTCCCTTATTTCCTTTCTCACTGGGCTATTTTTCCCTGTTGGTACCCTTTGGCTTATAGTATCCTGATTTTCCAACTAGGGGTGTGGCTTACCTAATAATAATAATAAAAATAATAATAATAATAATAATAATAATAATAATAATAATAATAATAATATTATTATTATTATTTATAATAATAATAATAATAAAAATAATAATAATAATAATAATAATAATAACAATAATAATAATAATAATAATGATAATAATAATAATAATAATGATGATCTTATAACCTGCTATCTTATTTAGTACCAGAAATCATATCTTCAGATAAGATATCTCCACAACAGATTCCTTGTATCCACCTGGTCCATTAACCTCAATTTGCTAATAATAATAATAATAATAATAATAATAATAATAATAATAATAATAATAATAATAATAATAATAATAATAATAATTTTCAGAACAAAAATTACAGCAATTAGTTAATACTGCTGAATAATATCTAACTGTTTCCTATGGATTCCCAAAGGGGTTTACATAAGCTGTATATAGTTTCCTCTAGCCCCTAACGTCGTAACACTTGTCAGGTCACCTCTTCTCATATTCACCTATCTTCTCAAAATTATGCCTTAACGTGTCTTCATTCATTCAAAGTAAAGCTTTTTAATTATCTTCCTGCTTTTATTATAAATTTAATTACTTTTTAAAAATCTAATAAAATATACCTTTCTTTCTTTTCCACACCGGGCTATTTTTCCCTGTTGGAGCCCTTGGGCTTATAGCTTCTTGCTTTTCTAACTAAGGTTGTAGCTTAGATAATAATAATAATAATAATAATAATAATAATAATAATAATAATAATAATAATAATATAACGATTTTACTATGTTTTCTTCATTTTCGTTTAATTTGAATCATTTCAAGCCCGATTTAATGAAATGAAATAAAATTGCCTATCTCACTGTCACTAAGCTTTAATGAAATTAGAGCAGATATATAGATATAAAAAAGGCTCGATGAATGCATGTGAATATATGCAAATTTAATCTATGATATCGGCCACCCTTCATTATTCCAAATCCCTCTCCATCTCTGTACAAAGAGGAACGTACACGAACATATGTACATACGTACAAATGTAATCTCTGCTTTCCACCACTCGCGCTTCTTTTCTCCCCATTCCTCTCTATTTCTCTCTCCCCTCTTTCTTTTTCCCCTCGCGGTGAGGGGGGATCCCTTTTACCGCTGGCTTTACGAGGGGAATGTCGGGGAGCGAGTTAAAATTCAAGTCTCGCGTCAGCAGCCATTTAGCATGCTTTAAGGCAGCGAGCCTTGTATTGTGGGTCCATTAAACTGCTCTTGCGAAAGCTATTGGTGCTGCTTTGTCGATGAATATACTGTAGAGGGAAGTTTTCCTATTCCCATGTTATATTGTATTGGATTTTTTTTTTATATATATTTTTTTCGATAGCGCGTCGGAAAGCGTAGCTGGGTGAATCCTCAAGATACGGCTTCGTTTCACACGCGGTTTGAACCGTGCGGAAGATTCCCGCATGTTAAAGAGCATGTCGTCACATGAGCGGTTTGAAACCGTGTGGCAGATTCCCGCATGTCAAAGAGCATGTCGTCACATCAGCGGTTTGAAACCGTGCGGCAGATTCCCGCATGTCAAAGAGCACGTCTTTACATGAGCGGTTTGAAACCGTGCTGCAGATTTCCGCATGTCAATGAGCACGTCTTCACACGAGCGGTTTGAAACCATGCGGCAGATTCCCGCATGTCTTCACACGAGTGGTTTGAAACCGTGCGGCAGATTCCCGCATGTCAAAGAGCACGTCTTCACACGAGCTGTTTGAAACCGTGTGGCAGATTCCCGCATGTTAAAGAGCATGTCTTCACACCAACGGTCTGAAACCGTGCGGCAGATTCCCGCATATCAAAGAGCACGTCTTCACACGAGCGGATTGAAACCGTGCAGTAGATTTACGCACGTCAAAGAGCACGTCTTCACAAGAGCGGTTTGAAACCGTGCGGAAGATTTCTGCATGTCAAAGAGCACGTCTTCACACGAGCGGTTTGAAACCATGCGGAAGATTTCCACATGTCAATGAGAACGTCTTCACACGAGCGGTTTGAAACCGTGCGGCAGATTTGCATATGTCCAAGAGCATGTCTTCACACGAGTGGTTTGAAACCGTGCGGCAGATTCCTGCATGTCACAGAACACGTCTTCACATGAGTGGTTTGAAACCATGCGGCAGATTCCCGCATGTCAAAGAGCATGTCTTCACACGAGCGGTTTGAAACCATGCGGAAGATTTCCGCACGTCAAAGAGCACGTCTTCACATGAGCGGTTTGAAACCGTGCGGCAGATTTCTGCATGTCAAAGAGCACGTCTTCACAAGAGCGGTTTGAAACCGTGCGGAAGATTTCCGCATGTCAAAGAGCACGTCTTCACACGGGCGGTTTAAAACCGTGCGGCAGATTCCCACATGCCAAAGAGCACGTCTTCACACGAGCAGTTTGAAACCGTGCGGCAGATTTCCGCATGTCAATGAGCACGTTTTCACACGAGCGGTTTGAAACCGTGCGGCAGATTCCCGCATGTTAAAGAGTACGTCTACACGCGGACGTTTTGAGACCGTGCGGCAGATTCCAGCATGTCAATGAGCCTGTCTTCACACGAGCGGTTTGAAACCGTGCGGTTTGTCTGCATCATGAACTTCACTGTGTATAGAAAACCGACTTTCTATATATCCTGCATTCATCTTCTCTTTTTCTTTACCCTTATTACCACATTAAGGGGTTGGTTGCCTCATCTGCCCTCTCTAATGCCTTCTATCAAAGGGATCCTCTTCCACAAGTATCATAGTATTTCAGTAAAAATCAGGGTAGGTTGTGATGTTCAAATATAATATAAAGGCTATGCAGACTAACGGTAAGATAGTTCATGCAAACTTTCTTAAAGGATGTAATATCTATTACCAAGCCTACTTTAATAAATAATTTGAAATTATCTGTAAATAGCTCTGCCTACGCCATTAAAAAGAAAAAAAAAACTCAACAAAGACAATGCAATATACTATAGAGAACATACAGTGACCAATAAAATTGATTGAAAAGAATGAAACTCCCGTAGATGAAAAATATTAAAAATGTAAGTATGAATTTCAAAGTTGACAACCCCTTTGTTTTTTTCGTATCCCAAGATTATAAGGAGCGAACTTATTTATGTTTATCAGAGCAAAACAGATATCGAATCCGGAGTTTTAAAAGTACCATGAGGAGATTGTGACAAAGTTTACAAGGGACAAACTGGCCGTTAACTATCTCAAAGATTATGAGAGCACAATTGATCTGTCAGATGTGGCTTTGAGAACAGGCTTTGGGTATCACATCAAGTGAAGTGAGTCATCTTCGCACAGGTGAAAGATTCTGGAATTTGCCATCATAAACCAAAATGCATGAATTTATCTAAGGGACAGTGGAAAGCAGACCTAATGGACAATACCCTTATAAATACCTTCAAGGTTTAAAGGTCACTCATGAATGGCAGAAACAAGGGACAGTGACACTGCCCTAGCAAGCAGGACAATACCCTAGAGACTCACCATATATAGATATGATCAGCAGCCTCTCCATCCATACCAGAGAGGGCCAGATAATGGCTGCTGATGACTCAGCAGGTAGACTTACGAGCTCCCCAAGACCCACATCGGCTGATGACCCAGCAGGTAGACTTATGGGCTCCATAAAACCCCTATCCTTAGCTCACAAGGATGGTGAGGTTGCAGCCACTAAAGGAATAGAAGAGTTTGGGCTTGACCCGAGCCTCAGTCTGGCGACCACCAGTCAGGGACGTTATCCAAATAGGCCACCACACACTTCTTGAAGATGTTATTTTCCCAAAAGATCAAAGTGACAAACCATTCCAATCTTTCATGCAATGTTGTAAATTTTCTATCGAAATGTAGAACAGAGGAATTCGTCATTATGAATATTGGGAGAATCCCTATTTGATTCAAGAAAGGCAGTCTCTAAAATATAAAATGGTAATTCTAAAATTGTATCCATTTCACGAGTCTCTTGAAGATAATCTTCACTGAATAATTGTTATTGTTTGGTAGGATAGTTGCCATTTTAACAGTTCAATGAAAAAGTTAAAAATTTATGACGAAAAATTTCTTTCCTTCTTTCTTACAGTATATTCGAGAGAGAGAGAGAGAGAGAGAGAGAGAGAGAGAGAGAGAGAGAGAGAGAGAGAGAGAGAGAGAGAGAGAGAGAGAATCATTAATTTCTTAGGTTGTTATTGCTTTTGATTTTCATCTCTCTTCATTTTTGCCATACGGTCTTTTATCTTCAGCTTCTTTTGCCGTTTGTGATTGACGCTTACCACAGACTTGGTGACACTCATTTGCACGGGGCATTATGAAATCGGGCAATGTCTAATGGTTCGCAAATGGAATTTTTGTTTTGGGGTTGTGGTGGCGAATGTGGTAACGTCCCTGTTCGAGTCCCGCTCAAACTCGTTAGTTTCTTTGGTCGCGGCAACCTCACCATCCTTGTGAGCTAAGGAGGGCGGGTTTAGGTCTATCTGCTGAGTATTCAGCAGCCATTTCCCGGCCCTCCTTGGTCCTAGCTTGTGTGGAGAGGCGGCTTGGGCGCTGATCATATGTATATCGTCAGCCTCAAGGGCATTGTCCTACTCGATAGGGCAATGTCACTGTCCCTTGCCTCTGTCATTCATGAGGTGCCTTTAAACCTTTAAACCTTTGAATGTTAGGCAACTTTTGCAATCAAGTCTCTAAACTTGTACGCCTTTCTCAGGGACCTACTGAAGAAGATTGGAAACTGGCGATCATTATTGCAACAAGCAGAAGAAATAAAAAGATTTATATTGACTGAAATCCGCAACCCAGTGAGAGAAGGTTTTAATAGTATGAGTACTAATTTTTTTATTCTAAAGGTCGCTTATGAGTGGCAAGGGAAAGTGACAATGCCCTAGAGACTGACCATATATGCACACGATCAGCGCTCAAGCCCACTCTCCACCCAAGCAAGGATCAGGGAAGGTCAGGCAATGGCTGCTGAAGATTCAGAAGGTAGACATATAGGCTTCCCCAAACTCCTTTTCCTTAGCTCACATGAATGGTGAGGTTGCAAGAAACCATTGACCCTGAGCGGGAGTCAAACCCTAGTCCGGAGATCGCCAGGCAGTGACGTTTCCAATTGGAGTTTGAAGCGAGTGATATGTAAAAAAAAAAAATGCACAAGGAAAAAAATTGAATATAAGAAACTGCAGAATATGACGTTATACACCCGGTTCTTATTTGGGTACAAGGTATAAGTATGTATTTAAAAGAATTACTGGGAATTCGGGTCACAATCAAAACAAGCCATGCAGTGAATGACGTTATACACCTGTTTCTTATTTTGGGTGCAAGGTGTAAGTACGTATTTCTAACTAACAAAACAAAGGCACCGAGAATGCGGGTCATATCTCATATCTGTTTTCACATAACAACAATATCATAGTCCAAAATAGGTTTAAAGTAAACGAGATTGAAGCAGCTGAAGCGTTTATGACGAACGTCCTCCTCATTAGAGCCAGGCAGCCCCAGGAAGACGAATATATTGTTTAATGGGGTCACACATAAATTTCACAAATCATTTCCGGTCGTTTTTCATCGTCCTATTCATTCCATGACATAGAAATGAGCTTAATGAGATGCCGCCGAGTTGTCTAATGATCCCAAGATTTCGGGACATTATGCATTTGAGAAAAGGTGCTAAGGTTAAGACCTTGAAATAATCTTCTATTAACGTGATTTTCCCATTTTTTGTATCGGGAAAACACGGTTTAAATGTTAGAAGGCCGCTCATGAATGGCAGAGGTAAGGGACAGTGACATTGCCAAATCAAGCAGGACAATGCTGTGGAGACTAACCCTATATACATATGATCAGCGCCTAAGGCCCCTCTCCACCCAAGCTAGAACTAAGGAGAGCCAGGCAATGGCTGTTGATGACTCAGCAGATAGATATATAGGCTCCACAAAAGCAGCCCCCCCCCCCCATCCTTAGCTCACAAGGATGGTGAGGCTGCAGCGACCAAAGGAACTAACAAGTTTGAGCGGGACTCGAACCCCCAGTCTGGCGATCACCAATCAGGGACGTTACCATTTCGGCAACCACAACCCTTTTTGAAAGACTTTGCTTTGGCTTTGGGGTAGACCGTAGGCCCGATTGGCTGCCCTGCCTGACATCGCTTCAGACCCCGGTAGATTGATTGTTTTCTTCTATTAACGTGCTTTTTCCCCATTGGTATAAAGCACAATTGCCTTCTTTTGAAGGACTTTGCTTTGGCTTTGGGGTAGACCGTAGTCCCGATCGGCTGCCCTGCCTGACATCGCTTCAGACCCCGGTAGATTGATTGTTTTCTTCTATTAACGTGCTTTTTCCCCATTGGTATAAAGCACAATTGCCTTCTTTTGAAGGACTTTGCTTTGGCTTTGGGGTAGACCGTAGTCCCGATCGGCTGCCCTGCCTGACATCGCTTCAGACCCCGGTAGATTGATTGTTTTCTTCTATTAACGT
>NC_090765.1:58703761-58706261 GCF_036898095.1 Palaemon carinicauda | reverse complement strand
AAAAAGGTGAAGTGATCTCAAATAAAGATGTTATTTTCATTCCACCACCAGATAAAAAGGGAGAAAGACGTGGTTGAATATTCTTCGGCAAAAATTGGTAACATTGCAAAGATTTTGAAGGATTTGAGATTCGAAGATTTTGAAGGATTAGAAAGCACCAAGTGATTACGAAATGAAAGCAGAATTGTTGAAGATAGCAATATCTGTTGGAAATATTGCAAAGATTTTGAAGGATTTGAAAGCACCAAGTGATTACGAAATGAAAGCAGAATTGTAAAAGATAGATATTTTTCTATGACGGCTCAAGCGTTAACGACGGTATTTTGAGACAAGCTAATGAAAGGGAGGTATTCGGACTAGCTGATGAATACATGAGGCCAAATGGCCAAGAGATCGAAAAGATATGTAGCCGAATGTTTATATCACCATTCAGACAAATAAACGAAATGATATGAAATACTTTGAGGGAATGATTTATAATGAAGGTTTAGGAATGAAACATGAAATTTACACAAAAAGTCAAGCACTGGTTCCAGTAAATTTATTATTTTAAGAATGGTAACATTTTCATTAGCAGTAGAATCCCAATATATGACATTTATTGAAAAATTCATCATAAAATTATTCAAAACATAAAAAGGAGCGAGAAAATAAACCAATAATTATAGATTTATATAATATAAGCTAAAGGTTTAAAGGCCACTCATGAACGACAGAGGCAATCAGGACAATGCTCTCGAGACAAATATTTTAACAGCTAAAGTAAATGATAAATGATGTTGATCTTAAATCCAGTGTTGCTAAGTCAGACTTTGTAAGGACGAAACTTGAAGTGAGAGAGAGAGAGAGAGAGAGAGAGAGAGAGAGAGAGAGAGAGAGAGAGAGAGAGAGAGAGAGAGCAAATTAATGCGTTTGAAGATCCTATGTGGAAACTGTGGTGTCGGCGTCTTAGTTAGTATGATACAATGCATATTCAGTTTCTTTACACAACGTCGCCTCTTACTTTGATCGCATTTTCATTACCATTGCTTCTCCTCCCGTCATAAACGAGTGATTAGTCCCTCTTGTTTTGCCAATGGTGCATTCATTTCGCACTCGGTCCTCATTTACACAGCCAGTGGGTGGAACTTATATCCCTTGAATCCAAAATAACCTTAATCCTTTACTTCAGATATCGCCCTTTGGCTACGAAAGCTTGCATCAAACAGGAATTTCAATCTTCTGAATGCTAACTATTCTTGTTTACTTATAAACATCCCATCCTCATATCTAAAATACATTGATCTCAACTTGTTTACTTATAAACATCACCTCCGCATACCTCAAATACACTTATCTTTCCTTGTTTACTTGTAAACGTCACATCCTACTTAGAATACATTTAGCTCTTCTTGTGTACCTATAAACATCACATCCTCATACCTCAAACATACTAATAACTTCTTGTTTACTTATAAACACCACCTCCTCATACCTCAAATACACTTATCTCTCCTTGTTTACCTGTAAACGTCACATCCTACTTAAGATACATTCAGCTCTTCCTGTGTAATTATAAATATCACATCCTCATACTCAAACATACTAATCACTTCTTGTTTACTAATAAACATCACACCCTCATACCCGAAACACATTCAACTCTTCTTTTTTACTTACATACATCACATTCTCACACCTCAAACACATTAATCTCTTATTGTTTACTTATAAACGTCCTATCCTCATACCTAAACACATGCACACATTTCCCCTTTATCTATTTATCAATAGAATCCCAAATCCATCACTAACAACCGCTCCTTTATTGACCTCCGAACAATTCAGCTTTGTTCATTTACTCTTGACCATACAAACCAACCTCATTCGAGAACTCTGATCTCTAAATACAATCTCACCTAAGAACACGTGTCCTTCGTCTCACCTTCCTCTTCCCCAGCAATCTAAAATAATCTTTACGACTTTAAACATTCGGCTCAATATCGTAAGGACCCTACTTAACTTCCCTGTGTCTTTAGCATTTGCCCATTAAATCGGATAAGGACCTGAAGATTTGAGACGTCAAGTCTTCTTAGCAAGATAATTAACGCATTTTTTCATTCGAGTTCACGTGGAGCCTGAAGACAAAAATTCTGGGTTAAATTGAATTCATACTTTCCTTCATGTTCAATTCCGTTTCACAATTACTGCCATCAGAGATAAGCTAACACCAGCTTATTCTCATAATCTTACGTTAGATTACCCCAATTAAAGCAATTAAGAGTTAATTACGTCTCTCTGATGAAGATGAGTATTATTGCAATTTATTTCCCACTTTTTAGCTGGTATTTTCACTAATCCGTTACCATAATTGCGCGTCGTAACCGCAAACATATTTGAGAACATAAATGTCTGGGGATACTTAGCCCTACCTCATCCATGGCCTGTGGTTTTCAGCTTGAAGGCAAAGGAAAATGCAATGCAAACTAGATGCAGTACCCAGACATTTACATTTCTTTTG
>NC_090765.1:58696261-58698761 GCF_036898095.1 Palaemon carinicauda | reverse complement strand
TGTATATACCGTTGATTATCCGCCAAGGTCCCTCTCTATTAAGCGAGGTAGTAGGTTGGCCAGGGCACTAGCCAACCGTTGAGATACTACCGCTCGAGAGTTACAGGGCCCTTTGAGTGGCCAGACAGTACTACATTGGATCCTTCTCTCTGGTTACGGTTCACTTTCCCTTTGCCTACACATACACCGAATAGTCTGGCCTGACTACACTGAGATTACCAAACAATTCTTCTTCATCCAAGGGGTTAACTACTGCACTGTAATTGTCAGTGGCTACTTTCCTCTTGGCAAGGGTAGCAGAGACTCTTTAACTAAGGTAAGCAGCTCTTCTAAGAGAGGGACACTCCAAAATCAAACCATTGTTCTCTAGTCTTTGGTAATGCCACAGTCTCTGTACCATGGTCTTCCATTGTCTTGAGGTAGAGTTCTCTTGCTTAAGGGTACACTCGGGCACACTATTCTATCCTATTTCTCTTCCTCTTGTTTCGTTAAGTTTTTATAGTTTATATAGAATATATTTATTTTAATGTTGTCACTGTTCTTAATGTATTTAATTTTTCCTTGTTTCCTCTCCTAATAGGGCTATTTTCCCTGTTGTAACCACTGGGCTTATAGCACCCTGCTTTTCCAACTAGGGTTATAGACTGGCTTATAATAATAATAATAATAATCTGCTTAACTCCTTGCTTCTCAAGGCCTTTAAGACATCTCTCTTATCCATCAATCTCCCATTTCATATCCCTCTCTTCTCTCATTCTTCTTCGCCCTCAAACTTCCATGTAAAACTCCTGACCTTTTCCAAACTTTGTCCATTACTCCTCCTCTGATTTAGGTGCCGTAAAATACCGCAAAATGTTGACGCTCATTCACTTCCCAGACAGTTTCCTGATGCCAATGCTTTTTTTTTTTTTTTTTTTTTCTCATTATGGAAGGTATGATTTCAGTTCTGTGCTTTTCATTGTTTTTTCCATTTGTTTGATTCTTAGCAAAATTATTCTAGAAGTGACGGAAGAGTTTATAAAAAAAAGAAAAAAAATTATTTAGTGACAAGCAACAGGTGAAATGACTCTTTAAAGAATGGGTCTGTTTAAGGGGTTGACGTAGCCTATTGGAAACGTCTCTGCTTGGTGATCTGCTGGACTGGTGTTCGAGATCCACTCAAACTCGATAGTTTCTTGTAGTGTCTGCGACCACACCATCCTTGTGAGCTAAAGATGAGGGGGTTTGATAGAGCCAATAGGTCTACCTGCTGAGTCATAAGCAGCCATTGCCAGGTCCTCCCTGGTTCTATGTTGGGATTTTCATTAGTGATTTTCACTAGTTTTTTTTATTTACCTTTATAAAGAGTTGGAAAAATACAGATAGTGCAATAAAGGTTTAAGATTTAAAGGCCGTTCATGAATAGCAGAGGTAAGGGACAGAGTGGCATTGCTATAGTTAGCAGGATAATGCCCTAGAGACTAACCATATATTCTCGTAAATATGATCAACGTCCAAGTCCCTCTCCACTCAAGCTAGGACCAAGGAGGCCCAGGAAATGGCTGCTGATGACTCAGCAGGTAGACCTATAGGCTCCCCCCAAACCCTCGTTCTTAGCTCACACGGATCATGAGGTTGCAGACACAAGAAACTATCCAGATTAAGCGTGACTCGAACCCCAGTCCGGCAGATTACCATGCAAGGACGTTCCCAATATGCCACCACAATAATTGGTAGAACGTTCCTTAAAAGAACGCAATTTGAACAGATTAAAAAATCCTTTCGTAAGCTCTCTCTCTCTCTCTCTCTCTCTCTCTCTCTCTCTCTCTCTCTCTCTCTCTCTCTCTCTCTCTCTCTCTACGCCTACTTAAAGGAATCAAATTGCAGAGCAACTATTTCTTTCCACATAGTATCAGGCTTCGGAATTCTCACTGTGCTTCTATGTTTCAGACATTCATATCCTCACTTTCTTTATGCCTTGACTAGAAAAATGGTATCAGATTTCATCTTCCCATTTCGATCTGAATTTAAAAGATAATTTCGGGACTTAAGTTCTTTGCTATTTTCCTGACCAATCAAAAAAGCCCTCTTTGAAAAATGAAAATCCTCTTTGAAACATAGGAATTCCACTTTTGGGTTTTTCACGCAAAATTAAGAAAATTCTCTTAGAAAAATTGGACTTTAGCTCTCAGCCTTCTTTCCAGTACAATAAAAAAAAATCCTCTTTCAAACATGAGACCAGTTTTCTGTTTTTTTCCTGAACAATAAAAAAAATCCTCTTTGAAAATATGGGCCGTTAACTTTCTGTTTTTTTCCGCAAAATCAAAATGACTTCCTAGAAAAATGGGATTCTAGCTTGCTGCTTTTTTTCCCCACGATAAAAAAAAATCCAAAAAATCCTCTTTGAAAAAAGGGGGACTTTTAACTTTCTGCTTTTTTCCGCACAATCAAAAAAGACTCCTTAGAATAATAGGACTTTAGCTTTCTGCTTTTTTCCCGCACAATCAAAAAGTCCTCTTAG